>NW_027464824.1:0-234246 GCF_043290135.1 Rhipicephalus microplus
TTAATGAGATATAACAGACAATGATGCCAACGAAGGACCAGGGTAAGTTATTAGGCCAAATGTAATGTAAATGACAAGAAAGAAAAGTGGGTGAAAAGATACCTTGCCGTGGACAGGATTCGAACCTGCGACCTTCGAATAACGCGTTCGATGGTCTACCACTGAGCTACCACGACAGCCATCTTCCCAGCCACTTTATTGGGTATCTATGTCAGCCAACTTAAACGTGGGAGTGTCAGTCAGCGCCACTAGTAGCCATGGCGGCGAGCGTGGCACACTCTTTATGAGCCTGTTTGGCGCCACGTAGCGCGTGAACATATTGCTAACTGGCAGCTGACCAATAGTCTACCGTATACAACCTAGAGGCACCAAGTCTGCCAGTACGAGACCCTCGTTAATGAATGAGGGAAACAAGTGTAAACTTAAGGCTCGTTTTCGTGTTTTACACAATAATACTGAGATTTAATGGACAATAATGCCAACGACGGAGCAGGGTAAGTTATTAGGCCAACTGTATGTAAATGAGAAGAAAGAAAGTGGGTAAAAAGATACCTTGCCTTGGACAGGATTCAAACCTGCGACCTTCGAATAACGCGTTCGATGGTCTACCACTGAGCTACTACGACAGCCATCTTCCCAGGCACTTTATTGGGTATCTGTGTCAATTTTAACGAGAGAGTGTCAGTCAGCGCCACTAGTAGCCAGGGCGGCGAGCGTGGCACACTCCTTATGAGCCTGTTTGGCTTCACGTAGCACGTGAACATATTGCTAACTGGCAGCTGACCAATAGTCCACCGTATACAACCTAGAGGCACCAAGTCTGCCAGTAAGAGACGCTCGTTAATGAATGAGGGAAACAAGTATAAACTTGAAGGCTCGTTTTTCGTGTTTTACACAAAAATATTGAGATCAAATGGACAATAATGCCAACGAAGGAACAGGGTAGGTTATTAGGCCAACTGTAATGTAAATGAGAATAAAGAAAAAGTGGGTGAAAAGATACCTTGCCTTGGACAGGATCCGAACCTGCGACCTTCGAATAACGCGTTCGATGGTCTACCACTGAGCTACTACGACAGCCATCTTCCCAGCCACTTTAATAGGTATCTATGTCAACTTAAACGTGGGAGTGCCAGTCAGCGCCACTAGTAGCCATGGCGGCGATCGTGGCACACTCCTTATGAGCCTGTTTGGCGTCACGTAGCACGTGAACATATTGCTAACTGGCAGCTGGACCAATAGTCTACCGTATACAACCTAGAGGCACCAAGTCTGCCAGTACGAGTACCTCGTTAATGAATAAGCGAAACAAGTGTAAACTTAAGTGCTCATGTTTCGTGGTTTACACAATATTTATGAGATATAACAGACAATATTTCCAACGAAGGTACAGGGTAAGTTACTAGGCCAACTGTAATGTAAATAAGAAAAAAGGTAGGTGAAAAGATACCTTGCCTGGACGGGATTCAACCTGCGACCTTCGAATAACGCGTTCGATGGTCTATCACTGAGCTACCTCGACAGCCATCTTCCCAGCCACTTTTTTGGGTATCTATGCCAACCAACCTAAACGTGGGAGTGTCAGTCAGCGCCACTAGTAGCCATGGCGGCGAGCGTGGCACACTCCTTATGAGCCTGTTTGGCGTCACGTAGCACGTGAACATATTGCTAACTGGCAGCTGACCAATAGTCTACCGTATACAGCCTAGACGCACCAAGTCTGCCAGTACGAGTACCTCGTTAATGAATAAGCGAAACAAATGTAAACTTAAGAGCTCGTGTTTCGTGGTTTACACAATATTTATGAGATATAACAGACAATATTTCCAGCGAAGGTACAGGGTAAGTTACTAGGCCAACTGTAATGTAAATGAGAAGAAAAGTGGGTGAAAAGATCCCTTGCCGTGGACAGGATTCGAACCGGCAACCTTCGAATAACGCGTTCGATGGTCTAGTACTGAGCTAATTTGACAGCCATCTTCCCAGCCACTTTATTGGGTATCTATGTCAATTTAAACGTGAGAGTGTCATTCAGCGTCACTAGTAGCCATGGCGGCGAGCGTGGCACACTCCTTATGAGCCTGTTGGCGTCACGAGACGTGAACATATTGCTAACTGGCAGCTGACCAATAGTCCACCGTATACAACCTAGAGGCACCAAGTCTGCCAGTACAAGACCCTCGGTAATGAATGAGGGAAACAAGTGTAACTTAACAGCTCGTTTTTCGTGTTTTACACAATATTAATGGGATATAACAGACAATAATGCCAACGAAGGACCAGAATAAGTTATTAGGCCAAATGTAATGTAAATGACAAGAAAGAAAAGTCAGTGAAAAGATACATTGCTGTGGACAGGATTCGAACCTTCGACCTTCGAATAACGCGTTCGATGCTCTATCACTGAGATACCACGACAGCCATCTTCCAGCCACTTTATTGGGTATCTATGTCAATTTGAACGTGGGAGTGTCAGTCAGCGCCACTAGTAGCCATGGCGGCGAGCGTGGCACACTCCTTATGAGCCTGTTGGCGTCACGTAGCACGTGAACATATTGCGAACTGGCAGCTGACCAATAGTACACCGTATACAACCTAGAGGCACCAAGTCTGCCAGTACGAGACCCTCGTTAATGAATGAGGAAACAAGTGTGTAAACTTGAAGGATCGTTTTTTGTGTTTTACACAAAAATATTGAGATTAAATGGACAATAATGCCAACGAAGGAACAGGGTAGGTTATTAGGCCAACTGTATTGTAAATGAGAAGAAAGAAAAGTGGGTGAAAGATACCTTGCCTTGGACAGGATCCGAACCTGCGACCTTCGAATAACGCGTTCGATGGTCTTCCACTGAGCTAATTTGACAGCTATCTTCCCAGCCACATTATAGGGTATCTATGTCAATTTAAACGTGAGAGTGTCAGTCAGCGCCACTAGTAGCCAGGGCGGCGAGCGTGGCACACTCCTTATGAGCCTTTTTGGCGTCACGTAGCACGTGAACATATTGCTACTGGCAGCTGACCAATAGTCCACCGTATACAACCTAGAGGCACCAAGTCTGCCAGTACGAGACCCTCGGTAATGAATGAGGGAACAAGTGTAAACTTAACGGCTCGTTTTCGTGTTTTACACATTATTAATGAGGATCAAATGGACAATAATGCCAACGAAGGAACAGGGTAGGTTATTAGGCCAACTGTAATGTAAATGAGAAGAAAGAAAGTGGGTGAAAAGATCCTTGCCGTGGACAGGATTCGAACCGGCGACCTTCGAATAACGCGTTCGATGGTCTACCACTGAGCTAATATGACAGCCATCTTCCCAGCCATTTTATTGGGTATCTATGTCAATTTAAAACGTGGGAGTGTCAGTCAGCGCCACTAGTATAGCCACGGCAGCGAGCGTGGCACAGTCCTTATGAGCCTGTTTGGCGTCACGTAGCACGTGAACATATTGCTAACTGGCAGCTGACCATAGTCCACCGTATACAACCTAGAGGCACCAAGTCTGCCAGTACGAGACCCTCGTTAATGAATGAGGGAAACAACTGTAACTTAATGAATAAGAGAAACAATTGTAAACTTGAGAGTTCGTATTTCGTGGTTTACACAATATTTATGAGATATAACAGACAATATTTCCAACGAAGAGACAGGGTAAGTTACTAGGCTAACTGTAATGTACATGAGAAGAAAAGTGGGTGAAAAGATCCCTTGCCGTGAACAGGATTCGAACCGGCGACCTTCGAATAACGCGTTCGATGGTCTCCACTGAGCTAATTTGACAGCCATCTTCCCAGCCACTTTATTGGGTATCTATGTCATTTAAACATGGGAGTGTCAGTCAGCGCCACTAGTAGCCAGGGCGGCGAGCGTTTTACACTTCTTATGAGCTGTTTGGCCTCACGTAGCACGTGAACATAATGCTAACTGGCAGCTGACCAATAGTCCACCGTATACAACCTAGAGGCACCAAGTCTGCCAGTACGAGACCCTCGTTAATGAATGAGGGCAACAAGTGTAAACTTGAAGGATCGTTTTTTGTGTTTTACACAAAATTATTGATATCAACGGACAATAATGCCAACGAAGGAACAGGGTAGGTTATTAGGCCAACTGTAATGTAAATGAGAAGAAAGAAAAGTGGGTGAAAAGATACCTTGCCTTGGACAGGATCCGAACCTGCGACCTTCGAATAACGCGTTCGATGGTCTACCACTGAGCTACTACGACAGCCATCTTCCCAGCCCCTTTATTGGGTATCTATGTCAGCCAACTTAAACGTGGAGTGTCAGTCAGCGCCACTAGTAGCCATGGCGGCGAGCGTGGCACACTCTTATGAGCCTGTTTGGCGTCACGTAGCGCAGTGAAACATATTGCTAACTGCAGCTGACCAATAGTCTACCGTATACAACCTAGAGGCACCAAGTCTGCCAGTACGAGACCCTCGTTAATGAATGAGGGAAACAAGTGTAAACTTAAAGGCTCGTTTTTCGTGTTTTACACAATAATACTGAGATTTAATGGACAATAATGCCAACGACGGAGCAGGGTAAGTTATTAGGCCAACTGTAATGTAAATGAGAAGAAAGAAAGTGGGTGAAAAGATACCTTGCCTTGGACAGGATCCAAACCTGCGACCTTCGAATAACGCGTTCGATGGTCTACCACTGAGCTACTACGACAGCCATCTTCCCAGGCACTTTATTGGGTATCTGTGTCAATTTTAACGAGAGAGTGTCAGTCAGCGCCACTAGTAGCCAGGGCGGCGAGCGTGGCACACTCCTTATGAGCCTGTTTGGCGTCACGAGACGTGAACATATTGCTAACTGGCAGCTGACCAATAGTCCACCGTATACAACCTAGAGGCACCAAGTCTGCCAGTACAAGACCCTCGGTAATGAATGAGGGAAACAAGTGTAAACTTAACAGCTCGTTTTTCGTGTTTTACACAATATTAATGGGATATAACAGACAATAATGCCAACGAAGGACCAGAATAAGTTATTAGGCCAAATGTAATGTAAATGACAAGAAAGAAAAGTCGCTGAAAAGATACCTTGCCGTGGACAGGATTCGAACCTTCGACCTTCGAATAACGCGTTCGATGCTCTATCACTGAGCTACCACGACAGCCATCTTCCCAGCCACTTTATTGGGTATCTATGTCAATTTGAACGTGGGAGTGTCAGTCAGCGCCACTAGTAGCCATGGCGGCGAGCGTGGCACACTCCTTATGAGCCTGTTTGGCGTCACGTAGCACGTGAACATATTGCGAACTGGCAGCTGACCAATAGTACACCGTATACAACCTAGAGGCACCAAGTCTGCCAGTACGATACCCTCGTTAATGAATGAGGGAAACAAGTGTAAACTTGAAGGATCGTTTTTTGTGTTTTACACAAAAATATTGAGATCAAATGGACAATAATGCCAACGAAGGAACAGGGTAGGTTATTAGGCCAACTGTATTGTAAATGAGAAGAAAGAAAAGTGGGTGAAAATATACCTTGCCTTGGACAGGATCCGAACCTGCGACCTTCGAATAACGCGTTCGATGGTCTACCACTGAGCTAATTTGACAGCTATCTTCCCAGCCACATTATAGGGTATCTATGTCAATTTAAACGTGAGAGTGTCAGTCAGCGCCACTAGTAGCCAGGGCGGCGAGCGTGGCACACTCCTTATGAGCCTGTTTGGCGTCACGTAGCACGTGAACATATTGCTAACTGGCAGCTGACCAATAGTCCACCGTATACAACCTAGAGGCACCAAGTCTGCCAGTACGAGACCCTCGGTAATGAATGAGGGAAACAAGTGTAAACTTAACGGCTCGTTTTTCGTGTTTTACACATTATTAATGAGATCAAATGGACAATAATGCCAACGAAGGAACAGGGTAGGTTATTAGGCCAACTGTAATGTAAATGCGAAGAAAGAAAAGTGGGTGAAAAGATCCCTTGCCGTGGACAGGATTCGAACCGGCGACCTTCGAATAACGCGTTCGATGGTCTACCACTGAGCTAATATGACAGCCATCTTCCCAGCCATTTTATTGGGTATCTATGTCAATTTAAACGTGGGAGTGTCAGTCAGCGCCACTAGTAGCCACGGCAGCGAGCGTGGCACAGTCCTTTTGAGCCTGTTTGGCGTCACGTAGCACGTGAACATATTGCTAACTGGCAGCTGACCAATAGTCCACCGTATACAACCTAGAGGCACCAAGTCTGCCAGTACGAGACCCTCGTTAATGAATGAGGGAAACAACTGTAACTTAATGAATAAGAGAAACAATTCTAAACTTGAGAGTTCGTATTTCGTGGTTTACACAATATTTATGAGATATAACAGACAATATTTCCAACGAAGAGACAGGGTAAGTTACTAGGCTAACTGTAATGTACATGAGAAGAAAAGTGGGTGAAAAGATCCCTTGCCGTGGACAGGATTCGAACCGGCGACCTTCGAATAACGCGTTCGATGGTCTACCACTGAGCTAATTTGACAGCCATCTTCCCAGCCACATTATTGGGTATCTATGTCAATTTAAACATGGGAGTGTCAGTCAGCGCCACTAGTAGCCAGGGCGGCGAGCGTTTTACACTCCTTATGAGCCTGTTTGGCCTCACGTAGCACGTGAACATAATGCTAACTGGCAGCTGACCAATAGTCCACCGTATACAACCTAGAGGCACCAAGTCTGCCAGTATGAGACCCTCGTTAATGAATGAGGGCAACAAGTGTAAACTTGAAGGATCGTTTTTTGTGTTTTACACAAAAATATTGATATCAAATGGACAATAATGCCAACGAAGGAACAGGGTAGGTTATTAGGCCAACTGTAATGTAAATGAGAAGAAAGAAAAGTGGGTGAAAAGATACCTTGCCTTGGACAGGATCCGAACCTGCGACCTTCGAATAACGCGTTCGATGGTCTACCACTGAGCTACTACGACAGCCATCTTCCCAGCCCCTTTATTAGGTATCTATGTCAACTTAAACGTGGGAGTGTCAGTCAGCGCCACTAGTAGCCATGGCGGCGAGCGTGGCACACTCCTCATGAGCCTGTTTGGCGTCCCGTAGCACGTGAACATATTGCTAACTGGCAGCTGACCAATAGTCCACCGTATACAACCTAGAGGCACCAAGTCAGCCAGTGCGAGACCCTCGTTAATGAATAAAGAAAACAAGGGTAAACTTAAGAGCTCGTTTTTCGTGTTTTACACATAATTATTGAGATATAATAGACAATCATGCCAACGAAGGTACAGGGTAAGTTAATATGCCAACTGTAATGTAAATGAGAAGAAAGAAATGTGGGTGAAAAGATACCTTTCCTTGGACAGGATCCAGACCTGCGACCTTCGAATAACGTGTTTGATGCTCCACCACTGAGCTACCACGACAACCATCTTCCCAGCCACTTTATTGGGTATCTATGTCAATTCAAACGTGGGAGTGCCAGTCAGCGCCACTAGTAGCCATGGCGGCAAGCGTGACACACTCCTTGTGAGTCTGTTTGGCGTCACGTAGCACGTGAACATATTGCTAACTGGCAGCTGACCAATAGTCCACCGTATACAACCTAGAGGCAACAAGTCTGCCAGTACGAGACCCTCGCTAATGAATAAGGGAAACAAGTGTAAACCTAAGAGCTCGTTTTTCGTGTTTTACACAATAATATTTAGATATAACAGACAATAATTCCAATGAAGGTACAGGGTAAGTTACTAGGCCAACTGTAATGTAAAGGAGAAGAAAGAAAAGTAGGTAAAAATATACCTTTCCTTGGACAGGATCCAGACCTGCGACCTTCGAATAACGTGTTTGATGCTCCACCACTGAGCTTCCACGACAACCATCTTCCCAGCCACTTTATTGGGTATCTATGTCAATTCAAACGAGGGAGTGTCAGTCAGCGCCACTAGTAGCCATGGCGGCAAGCGTGACACACTCTTTGTGAGCCTGTTTGGTGTCACGTAGCACGTGAACATATTGCTAACTGGCAGCTGACCAATAGTCCACCGTACACAACCTAGAGGCACCAAGTCTGCCAGTACGAGACCCTCGTTAATGAATGAGGGAAACAAGTGTAAACTTAACGGCTCGTTTTTAATGTTTTACGCAATTATATTGAGATCTAACAAACAATAATTCCCACGAAGGTACAGAATAGGTTATTAGGCCAACTGTAATGTAAAGGAGAAGAAAGAAAAGTGGGTGAAAAGATACCTTGCCGTGGACAGGATCCAAATCTGCGACCTTCGCATAACGCATTCGAAGGTCTACCACTGAGCTACCACGACAGCCATCTTCCCAGCCACATTATTGGGTATCTATGTCAATTTAAACGTAGGAGTTTCAGTCAGCGCCACTAGTAGCCATGGCAGCAAGCGTGGCACACTCCTTGTGAGCCTGTTTGGCGTCACGTAGCACGTGAACATATTGCTAACTGGCAGCTGACCAATAGTCCACCGTACACAACCTAAAAGCACCAAGTCTGCCACTACGAGACCCTCGTTAATGAATAAGGGAAGCAAGTGTAAACTTAGGGGCTCGTTTTTTGTATTTTACACATTAATAATGAGATCTAACGGACCATAATGCCAACGAAGGTACAGGCTAAGTTATTAGGGCAACTTCAATGTAAATGAGAAGAAAGAAAAGTGGGTGAAAAGATACCTTGCCGTGGACAGGATCCGAACCGGCGACCTTCGAATAACGCGTTCGGTGGTCTACCACTGAGCTATTATGACAGCCATCTTCCCAGCCACTTTATTAGGTATCTATGTCAACTTAAACGTGGGAGTGTCAGTCAGCGCCACTAGTAGCCATGGCGGCGAGCGTGGCACACTCCTTATGAGCCTGTTTGGCGTCACGTAGCACGTGAACACATTGCTAACTGGCAGCAGACCAATAGTCCACCGTACACAACCTAGAGGCGCCAAGTCTGCCAGTACGAGACCCTCGTTAATGAATGAGGGCAACAAGTGTAAACTTGAAGGATCGTTTTTTGTGTTTTACACAAAAATATTGATATCAAATGGACAATAATGCCAACGAAGGAACAGGGTAGGTTATTAGGCCAACTGTAATGTAAATGAGAAGAAAGAAAAGTGGGTGAAAAGATACCTTGCCTTGGACAGGATCCGAACCTGCGACCTTCGAATAACGCGTTCGATGGTCTACCACTGAGCTACTACGACAGCCATCTTCCCAGCCCCTTTATTAGGTATCTATGTCAACTTAAACGTGGGAGTGTCAGTCAGCGCCACTAGTAGCCATGGCGGCGAGCGTGGCACACTCCTTATGAGCCTGTTTGGCGTCACGTAGCACGTGAACATATTGCTAACTGGCAGCTGACCAATAGTCCACCGTATACAACCTAGAGGCACCAAGTCTGCCAGTACGAGACCCTCGGTAATGAATGAGGGAAACAAGTGTAAACTTAACGGCTCGTTTTTCGTGTTTTACACAATATTAATGAGATATAACAGACAATGATGCCAACGAAGGACCAGGGTAAGTTATTAGGCCAAATGTAATGTAAATGACAAGAAAGAAAAGTGGGTGAAAAGATACCTTGCCGTGGACAGGATTCGAACCTGCGACCTTCGAATAACGCGTTCGATGGTCTACCACTGAGCTACCACGACAGCCATCTTCCCAGCCACTTTATTGGGTATCTATGTCAGCCAACTTAAACGTGGGAGTGTCAGTCAGCGCCACTAGTAGCCATGGCGGCGAGCGTGGCACACTCTTTATGAGCCTGTTTGGCGCCACGTAGCGCGTGAACATATTGCTAACTGGCAGCTGACCAATAGTCTACCGTATACAACCTAGAGGCACCAAGTCTGCCAGTACGAGACCCTCGTTAATGAATGAGGGAAACAAGTGTAAACTTAAAGGCTCGTTTTTCGTGTTTTACACAATAATACTGAGATTTAATGGACAATAATGCCAACGACGGAGCAGGGTAAGTTATTAGGCCAACTGTAATGTGAATGAGAAGAAAGAAAGTGGGTAAAAAGATACCTTGCCTTGGACAGGATTCAAACCTGCGACCTTCGAATAACGCGTTCGATGGTCTACCACTGAGCTACTACGACAGCCATCTTCCCAGGCACTTTATTGGGTATCTGTGTCAATTTTAACGAGAGAGTGTCAGTCAGCGCCACTAGTAGCCAGGGCGGCGAGCGTGGCACACTCCTTATGAGCCTGTTTGGCTTCACGTAGCACGTGAACATATTGCTAACTGGCAGCTGACCAATAGTCCACCGTATACAACCTAGAGGCACCAAGTCTGCCAGTAAGAGACGCTCGTTAATGAATGAGGGAAACAAGTATAAACTTGAAGGCTCGTTTTTCGTGTTTTACACAAAAATATTGAGATCAAATGGAGAATAATGCCAACGAAGGAACAGGGTAGGTTATTAGGCCAACTGTAATGTAAATGAGAATAAAGAAAAGTGGGTGAAAAGATACCTTGCCTTGGACAGGATCCGAACCTGCGACCTTCGAATAACGCGTTCGATGGTCTACCACTGAGCTACTACGACAGCCATCTTCCCAGCCACTTTAATAGGTATCTATGTCAACTTAAACGTGGGAGTGTCAGTCAGCGCCACTAGTAGCCATGGCGGCGATCGTGGCACACTCCTTATGAGCCTGTTTGGCGTCACGTAGCACGTGAACATATTGCTAACTGGCAGCTGACCAATAGTCTACCGTATACAACCTAGAGGCACCAAGTCTGCCAGTACGAGTACCTCGTTAATGAATAAGCGAAACAAGTGTAAACTTAAGTGCTCATGTTTCGTGGTTTACACAATATTTATGAGATATTTCCAACGAAGGTACAGGGTAAGTTACTAGGCCAACTGTAATGTAAATAAGAAAAAAAGGTAGGTGAAAAGATACCTTGCCCTGGACGGGATTCAAACCTGCGACCTTCGAATAACGCGTTCGATGGTCTATCACTGAGCTACCTCGACAGCCATCTTCCCAGCCACTTTTTTGGGTATCTATGTCAACCAACCTAAACGTGGGAGTGTCAGTCAGCGCCACTAGTAGCCATGGCGGCGAGCGTGGCACACTCCTTATGAGCCTGTTTGGCGTCACGTAGCACGTGAACATATTGCTAACTGGCAGCTGACCAATAGTCTACCGTATACAGCCTAGACGCACCAAGTCTGCCAGTACGAGTACCTCGTTAATGAATAAGCGAAACAAATGTAAACTTAAGAGCTCGTGTTTCGTGGTTTACACAATATTTATGAGATATAACAGACAATATTTCCAGCGAAGGTACAGGGTAAGTTACTAGGCCAACTGTAATGTAAATGAGAAGAAAAGTGGGTGAAAAGATCCCTTGCCGTGGACAGGATTCGAACCGGCAACCTTCGAATAACGCGTTCGATGGTCTAGTACTGAGCTAATTTGACAGCCATCTTCCCAGCCACTTTATTGGGTATCTATGTCAATTTAAACGTGAGAGTGTCATTCAGCGTCACTAGTAGCCATGGCGGCGAGCGTGGCACACTCCTTATGAGCCTGTTTGGCGTCACGAGACGTGAACATATTGCTAACTGGCAGCTGACCAATAGTCCACCGTATACAACCTAGAGGCACCAAGTCTGCCAGTACAAGACCCTCGGTAATGAATGAGGGAAACAAGTGTAAACTTAACAGCTCGTTTTTCGTGTTTTACACAATATTAATGGGATATAACAGACAATAATGCCAACGAAGGACCAGAATAAGTTATTAGGCCAAATGTAATGTAAATGACAAGAAAGAAAAGTCAGTGAAAAGATACATTGCTGTGGACAGGATTCGAACCTTCGACCTTCGAATAACGCGTTCGATGCTCTATCACTGAGATACCACGACAGCCATCTTCCCAGCCACTTTATTGGGTATCTATGTCAATTTGAACGTGGGAGTGTCAGTCAGCGCCACTAGTAGCCATGGCGGCGAGCGTGGCACACTCCTTATGAGCCTGTTTGGCGTCACGTAGCACGTGAACATATTGCGAACTGGCAGCTGACCAATAGTACACCGTATACAACCTAGAGGCACCAAGTCTGCCAGTACGAGACCCTCGTTAATGAATGAGGGAAACAAGTGTAAACTTGAAGGATCGTTTTTTGTGTTTTACACAAAAATATTGAGATTAAATGGACAATAATGCCAACGAAGGAACAGGGTAGGTTATTAGGCTAACTGTATTGTAAATGAGAAGAAAGAAAAGTGGGTGAAAGATACCTTGCCTTGGACAGGATCCGAACCTGCGACCTTCGAATAACGCGTTCGATGGTCTTCCACTGAGCTAATTTGACAGCTATCTTCCCAGCCACATTATAGGGTATCTATGTCAATTTAAACGTGAGAGTGTCAGTCAGCGCCACTAGTAGCCAGGGCGGCGAGCGTGGCACACTCCTTATGAGCCTTTTTGGCGTCACGTAGCACGTGAACATATTGCTAACTGGCAGCTGACCAATAGTCCACCGTATACAACCTAGAGGCACCAAGTCTGCCAGTACGAGACCCTCGGTAATGAATGAGGGAAACAAGTGTAAACTTAACGGCTCGTTTTTCGTGTTTTACACATTATTAATGAGATCAAATGGACAATAATGCCAACGAAGGAACAGGGTAGGTTATTAGGCCAACTGTAATGTAAATGAGAAGAAAGAAAAGTGGGTGAAAAGATCCCTTGCCGTGGACAGGGTTCGAACCGGCGACCTTCGAATAACGCGTTCGATGGTCTACCACTGAGCTAATATGACAGCCATCTTCCCAGCCATTTTATTGGGTATCTATGTCAATTTAAACGTGGGAGTGTCAGTCAGCGCCACTAGTATAGCCACGGCAGCGAGCGTGGCACAGTCCTTATGAGCCTGTTTGGCGTCACGTAGCACGTGAACATATTGCTAACTGGCAGCTGACCAATAGTCCACCGTATACAACCTAGAGGCACCAAGTCTGCCAGTACGAGACCCTCGTTAATGAATGAGGGAAACAACTGTAACTTAATGAATAAGAGAAACAATTGTAAACTTGAGAGTTCGTATTTCGTGGTTTACACAATATTTATGAGATATAACAGACAATATTTCCAACGAAGAGACAGGGTAAGTTACTAGGCTAACTGTAATGTACATGAGAAGAAAAGTGGGTGAAAAGATCCCTTGCCGTGAACAGGATTCGAACCGGCGACCTTCGAATAACGCGTTCGATGGTCTACCACTGAGCTAATTTGACAGCCATCTTCCCAGCCACTTTATTGGGTATCTATGTCAATTTAAACATGGGAGTGTCAGTCAGCGCCACTAGTAGCCAGGGCGGCGAGCGTTTTACACTTCGTATGAGCCTGTTTGGCCTCACGTAGCACGTGAACATAATGCTAACTGGCAGCTGACCAATAGTCCACCGTATACAACCTAGAGGCACCAAGTCTGCCAGTACGAGACCCTCGTTAATGAATGAGGGCAACAAGTGTAAACTTGAAGGATCGTTTTTTGTGTTTTACACAAAATTATTGATATCAAACGGACAATAATGCCAACGAAGGAACAGGGTAGGTTATTAGGCCAACTGTAATGTAAATGAGAAGAAAGAAAAGTGGGTGAAAAGATACCTTGCCTTGGACAGGATCCGAACCTGCGACCTTCGAATAACGCGTTCGATGGTCTACCACTGAGCTACTACGACAGCCATCTTCCCAGCCCCTTTATTGGGTATCTATGTCAGCCAACTTAAACGTGGGAGTGTCAGTCAGCGCCACTAGTAGCCATGGCGGCGAGCGTGGCACACTCTTTATGAGCCTGTTTGGCGTCACGTAGCGCGTGAACATATTGCTAACTGGCAGCTGACCAATAGTCTACCGTATACAACCTAGAGGCACCAAGTCTGCCAGTACGAGACCCTCGTTAATGAATGAGGGAAACAAGTGTAAACTTAAAGGCTCGTTTTTAGTGTTTTACACAATAATACTGAGATTTAATGGACAATAATGCCAACGACGGAGCAGGGTAAGTTATTAGGCCAACTGTAATGTAAATGAGAAGAAAGAAAGTGGGTGAAAAGATACCTTGCCTTGGACAGGATCCAAACCTGCGACCTTCGAATAACGCGTTCGATGGTCTACCACTGAGCTACTACGACAGCCATCTTCCCAGGCACTTTATTGGGTATCTGTGTCAATTTTAACGAGAGAGTGTCAGTCAGCGCCACTAGTAGCCAGGGCGGCGAGCGTGGCACACTCCTTATGAGCCTGTTTGGCGTCACGAGACGTGAACATATTGCTAACTGGCAGCTGACCAATAGTCCACCGTATACAACCTAGAGGCACCAAGTCTGCCAGTACAAGACCCTCGGTAATGAATGAGGGAAACAAGTGTAAACTTAACAGCTCGTTTTTCGTGTTTTACACAATATTAATGGGATATAACAGACAATAATGCCAACGAAGGACCAGAATAAGTTATTAGGCCAAATGTAATGTAAATGACAAGAAAGAAAAGTCGCTGAAAAGATACCTTGCCGTGGACAGGATTCGAACCTTCGACCTTCGAATAACGCGTTCGATGCTCTATCACTGAGCTACCACGACAGCCATCTTCCCAGCCACTTTATTGGGTATCTATGTCAATTTGAACGTGGGAGTGTCAGTCAGCGCCACTAGTAGCCATGGCGGCGAGCGTGGCACACTCCTTATGAGCCTGTTTGGCGTCACGTAGCACGTGAACATATTGCGAACTGGCAGCTGACCAATAGTACACCGTATACAACCTAGAGGCACCAAGTCTGCCAGTACGATACCCTCGTTAATGAATGAGGGAAACAAGTGTAAACTTGAAGGATCGTTTTTTGTGTTTTACACAAAAATATTGAGATCAAATGGACAATAATGCCAACGAAGGAACAGGGTAGGTTATTAGGCCAACTGTATTGTAAATGAGAAGAAAGAAAAGTGGGTGAAAATATACCTTGCCTTGGACAGGATCCGAACCTGCGACCTTCGAATAACGCGTTCGATGGTCTACCACTGAGCTAATTTGACAGCTATCTTCCCAGCCACATTATAGGGTATCTATGTCAATTTAAACGTGAGAGTGTCAGTCAGCGCCACTAGTAGCCAGGGCGGCGAGCGTGGCACACTCCTTATGAGCCTGTTTGGCGTCACGTAGCACGTGAACATATTGCTAACTGGCAGCTGACCAATAGTCCACCGTATACAACCTAGAGGCACCAAGTCTGCCAGTACGAGACCCTCGGTAATGAATGAGGGAAACAAGTGTAAACTTAACGGCTCGTTTTTCGTGTTTTACACATTATTAATGAGATCAAATGGACAATAATGCCAACGAAGGAACAGGGTAGGTTATTAGGCCAACTGTAATGTAAATGCGAAGAAAGAAAAGTGGGTGAAAAGATCCCTTGCCGTGGACAGGATTCGAACCGGCGACCTTCGAATAACGCGTTCGATGGTCTACCACTGAGCTAATATGACAGCCATCTTCCCAGCCATTTTATTGGGTATCTATGTCAATTTAAACGTGGGAGTGTCAGTCAGCGCCACTAGTAGCCACGGCAGCGAGCGTGGCACAGTCCTTTTGAGCCTGTTTGGCGTCACGTAGCACGTGAACATATTGCTAACTGGCAGCTGACCAATAGTCCACCGTATACAACCTAGAGGCACCAAGTCTGCCAGTACGAGACCCTCGTTAATGAATGAGGGAAACAACTGTAACTTAATGAATAAGAGAAACAATTCTAAACTTGAGAGTTCGTATTTCGTGGTTTACACAATATTTATGAGATATAACAGACAATATTTCCAACGAAGAGACAGGGTAAGTTACTAGGCTAACTGTAATGTACATGAGAAGAAAAGTGGGTGAAAAGATCCCTTGCCGTGGACAGGATTCGAACCGGCGACCTTCGAATAACGCGTTCGATGGTCTACCACTGAGCTAATTTGACAGCCATCTTCCCAGCCACTTTATTGGGTATCTATGTCAATTTAAACATGGGAGTGTCAGTCAGCGCCACTAGTAGCCAGGGCGGCGAGCGTTTTACACTCCTTATGAGCCTGTTTGGCCTCACGTAGCACGTGAACATAATGCTAACTGGCAGCTGACCAATAGTCCACCGTATACAACCTAGAGGCACCAAGTCTGCCAGTACGAGACCCTCGTTAATGAATGAGGGACACAAGTGTAAACTTGAAGGATCGTTTTTTGTGTTTTACACAAAAATATTGATATCAAATGGACAATAATGCCAACGAAGGAACAGGGTAGGTTATTAGGCCAACTGTAATGTAAATGAGAAGAAAGAAAAGTGGGTGAAAAGATACCTTGCCTTGGACAGGATCTGAACCTGCGACCTTCGAATAACGCGTTCGATGGTCTACCACTGAGCTACTACGACAGCCATCTTCCCAGCCCCTTTATTAGGTATCTATGTCAACTTAAACGTGGGAGTGTCAGTCAGCGCCACTAGTAGCCATGGCGGCGAGCGTGGCACACTCCTCATGAGCCTGTTTGGCGTCACGTAGCACGTGAACATATTGCTAACTGGCAGCTGACCAATAGTCCACCGTATACAACCTAGAGGCACCAAGTCTGCCAGTACGGGACCCTCGGTAATGAATGAGGGAAACAAGTGTAAACTTAACGGCTCGTTTTTCGTGTTTTACACAATATTAATGAGATATAACAGACAATAATGCCAACGAAGGACCAGGGTAAGTTATTAGGCCAAATGTAATGTAAATGACAAGAAAGAAAAGTGGGTGAAAAGATACCTTGCCGTGGACAGGATTCGAACCTGCGACCTTCGAATAACGCATTCGATGGTCTACCACTGAGCTACCACGACAGCCATCTTCCCAGCCACTTTATTGGGTATCTATGTCAGCCAACTTAAACGTGGGAGTGTCAGTCAGCGCCACTAGTAGCCATGGCGGCGAGCGTGGCACACTCTTTATGAGCCTGTTTGGCGTCACGTAGCGCGTGAACATATTGCTAACTGGCAGCTGACCAATAGTCTACCGTATACAACCTAGAGGCACCAAGTCTGCCAGTACGAGACCCTCGTTAATGAATGAGGGAAACAAGTGTAAACTGAAAGGCTCGTTTTTCGTGTTTTACACAATAATACTGAGATTTAATGGACAATAATGCCAACGACGGAGCAGGGTAAGTTATTAGGCCAACTGTAATGTAAATGAGAAGAAAGAAAGTGGGTGAAAAGATACCTTGCCTTGGACAGGATCCAAACCTGCGACTTTCGAATAACGCGTTCGATGGTCTACCACTGAGCCACTACGACAGCCATCTTCCCAGGCACTTTATTGGGTATCTATGTCAATTTGAACGTGGGAGTGTCAGTCAGCGCCACTAGTAGCCATGGCGGCGAGCGTGGCACACTCCTTATGAGCCTGTTTGGCGTCACGTAGCACGTGAACATATTGCGAACTGGCAGCTGACCAATAGTACACCGTATACAACCTAGAGGCACCAAGTCTGCCAGTACGAGACCCTCGTTAATGAATGAGGGGAAACAAGTGTAAACTTGAAGGATCGTTTTTTGTGTTTTACACAAAAATATTGAGATCAAATGGACAATAATGCCAACGAAGGAACAGGGTATTTTATTAGGCCAACTGTATTGTAAATAAGAAGAAAGAAAAGTGGGTGAAAAGATACCTTGCCTTGGACAGGATCCGAACCTGCGACCTTCGAATAACGCGTTCGATGGTCTACCACTGAGCTAATTTGACAGCTATCTTCCCAGCCATTTTATTGGGTATCTATGTCAATTTAAACGTGGGAGTGTCAGTCAGCGCCACTAGTAGCCACGGCAGCGAGCGTGGCACAGTCCTTATGAGCCTGTTTGGCGTCACGTAGCACGTGAACATATTGCTAACTAGCAGCTGACCAATAGTCCACCGTATACAACCTAGAGGCACCAAGTCTGCCAGTACGAGACCCTCGTTAATGAATGAGGGAAACAACTGTAACTTAATGAATAAGAGAAACAATTGTAAACTTGAGAGTTCGTATTTCGTGGTTTACACAATATTTATGAGATATAACAGACAATATTTCCAACGAAGAGACAGGGTAAGTTACTAGGCTAACTGTAATGTACATGAGAAGAAAAGTGGGGAAAAGATCCTTTGCCGTGGACAGGATTCGAACCGGCGACCTTCGAATAACGCGTTCGATGGTCTACCACTGAGCTAATTTGACAGCCATCTTCCCAGCCACTTTATTGGGTATCTATGTCAATTTAAACATGGGAATGTCAGTCAGCGCCACTAGTAGCCAGGGCGGCGAGCGTTTTACACACCTTATGAGCCTGTTTGGCCTCACGTAGCACGTGAACATAATGCTAACTGGCAGCTGACCAATAGTCCACCGTATACAACCTAGAGGCACCAAGTCTGCCAGTACGAGACCCTCGTTAATGAATGAGGGCAACAAGTGTAAACTTGAAGGATCGTTTTTTGTGTTTTACACAAAAATATTGACATCAAATGGACAATAATGCCAACGAAGGAACAGGGTAGGTTATTAGGCCAACTGTAATGTAAATGAGAAGAAAGAAAAGTGGGTGAAAAGATACCTTGCCTTGGACAGGATCCGAACCTGCGACCTTCGAATAACGCGTTCGATGGTCTACCACTGAGCTACTACGACAGCCATCTTCCCAGCCCCTTTATTAGGTATCTATGTCAACTTAAACGTGGGAGTGTCAGTCAGCGCCACTAGTAGCCATGGCGGCGAGCGTGGCACACTCCTTATGAGCCTGTTTGGCGTCACGTAGCACGTGAACATATTGCTAACTGGCAGCTGACCAATAGTCCACCGTATACAACCTAGAGGCACCAAGTCTGCCAGTACGGGACCCTCGGTAATGAATGAGGGAAACAAGTGTAAACTTAACGGCTCGTTTTTCGTGTTTTACACAATATTAATGAGATATAACAGACAATAATGCCAACGAAGGACCAGGGTAAGTTATTAGGCCAAATGTAATGTAAATGACAAGAAAGAAAAGTGGGTGAAAAGATACCTTGCCGTGGACAGGATTCGAACCTGCGACCGACGAATAACGCGTTCGATGGTCTACCACTGAGCTACCACGACAGCCATCTTCCCAGCCACTTTATTGGGTATCTATGTCAGCCAACTTAAACGTGGGAGTGTCAGTCAGCGCCACTAGTAGCCATGGCGGCGAGCGTGGCACACTCTTTATGAGCCTGTTTGGCGTCACGTAGCGCGTGAACATATTGCTAACTGGCAGCTGACCAATAGTCTACCGTATACAACCTAGAGGCACCAAGTCTGCCAGTACGAGACCCTCGTTAATGAATGAGGGAAACAAGTGTAAACTTAAAGGCTCGTTTTTCGTGTTTTACACAATAATACTGAGATTTAATGGACAATAATGCCAACGACGGAGCAGGGTAAGTTATTAGGCCAACTGTAATGTAAATGAGAAGAAAGATAGTGGGTGAAAAGATACCTTCCCTTGGACAGGATCCAAACCTGCGACCTTCGAATAACGCGTTCGATGGTCTACCACTGAGCTACTACGACAGCCATCTTCCCAGGCACTTTATTGGGTATCTGTGTCAATTTTAACGAGAGAGTGTCAGTCAGCGCCACTAGTAGCCAGGGCGGCAAGCGTGGCACACTCCTTATGAGCCTGTTTGGCGTCACGAGACGTGAACATATTGCTAACTGGCAGCTGACCAATAGTCCACCGTATACAACCTAGAGGCACCAAGTCTGCCAGTACAAGACCCTCGGTAATGAATGAGGGAAACAAGTGTAAACTTAACAGCTCGTTTTTCGTGTTTTACACAATATTAATGGGATATAACAGACAATAATGCCAACGAAGGAACAGGGTAGGTTATTAGGCCAACTGTAATGTAAATGAGAAGAAAGAAAAGTGGGTGAAAAGATACCTTGCCTTGGACAGGATCCGAACCTGCGACCTTCGAATAACGCGTTCGATGGTCTACCACTGAGCTACTACGACAGCCATCTTCCCAGCCCCTTTATTAGGTATCTATGTCAACTTAAACGTGGGAGTGTCAGTCAGCGCCACTAGTAGCCATGGCGGCGAGCGTGGCACACTCCTTATGAGCCTGTTTGGCGTCACGTAGCACGTGAACATATTGCTAACTGGCAGCTGACCAATAGTCCACCGTATACAACCTAGAGGCACCAAGTCTGCCAGTACGGGACCCTCGGTAATGAATGAGGGAAACAAGTGTAAACTTAACGGCTCGTTTTTCGTGTTTTACACATTATTAATGAGATCAAATGGACAATAATGCCAACGAAGGAATAGGGTAGGTTATTAGGCCAACTGTAATGTAAATGCGAAGAATGAAAAGTGGGTTAAAAGATCCCTTGCCGTGGACAGGATTCGAACCGGCGACCTTCGAATAACGCGTTCAATGGTCTACCACTGAGCTAATATGACAGCCATCTTCCCAGCCATTTTATTGGGTATCTATGTCAATTTAAACGTGGGAGTGTCAGTCAGCGCCACTAGTAGCCACGGCAGCGAGCGTGGCACAGTCCTTATGAGCCTGTTTGGCGTCACGTAGCACGTGAACATATTGCTAACTGGCAGCTGACCAATAGTCCACCGTATACAACCTAGAGGCACCAAGTCTGCCAGTACGAGACCCTCGTTAATGAATGAGGGAAACAACTGTAACTTAATGAATAAGAGAAACAATTGTAAACTTGAGAGTTCGTATTTCGTGGTTTACACAATATTTATGAGATATAACAGACAATATTTCCAACGAAGAGACAGGGTAAGTTACTAGGCTAACTGTAATGTACATGAGAAGAAAAGTGGGGAAAAGATCCCTTGCCGCGGACAGGATTCGAACCGGCGACCTTCGAATAACGCGTTCGATGGTCTACCACTGAGCTAATTTGACAGCCATCTTCCCAGCCACTTTATTGGGTATCTATGTCAATTTAAACATGGGAATGTCAGTCAGCGCCACTAGTAGCCAGGGCGGCGAGCGTTTTACACTCCTTATGAGCTTGTTTGGCCTCACGTAGCACGTGAACATAATGCTAACTGGCAGCTGACCAATAGTCCACCGTATACAACCTAGAGGCACCAAGTCTGCCAGTACGAGACCCTCGTTAATGAATGAGGGCAACAAGTGTAAACTTGAAGTATCGTTTTTTGTGTTTTACACAAAAATATTGATATCAAATGGACAATAATGCCAACGAAGGAACAGGGTAGGTTATTAGGCCAACTGTAATGTAAATGAGAAGAAAGAAAAGTGGGTGAAAAGATACCTTGCCTTGGACAGGATCCGAACCTGCGACCTTCGAATAACGCGTTCGATGGTCTACCACTGAGCTACTACGACAGCCATCTTCCCAGCCCCTTTATTAGGTATCTATGTCAACTTAAACGTGGGAGTGTCAGTCAGCGCCACTAGTAGCCATGGCGGCGAGCGTGGCACACTCCTTATGAGCCTGTTTGGCGTCACGTAGCACGTGAACATATTGCTAACTGGCAGCTGACCAATAGTCCACCGTATACAACCTAGAGGCACCAAGTCTGCCAGTACGAGACCCTCGTTAATGAATGAGGGAAACAACTGTAACTTAATGAATAAGAGAAACAATTGTAAACTTGAGAGTTCGTATTTCGTGGTTTACACAATATTTATGAGATATAACAGACAATATTTCCAACGAAGAGACAGGGTAAGTTACTAGGCTAACTGTAATGTACATGAGAAGAAAAGTGGGTGAAAAGATCCCTTGCCGTGGACAGGATTCGAACCGGCGACCTTCGAATAACGCGTTCGATGGTGTACCACTGAGCTAATTTGACAGCCATCTTCCCAGCCACTTTATTGGGTATCTATGTCAATTTAAACATGGGAGTGTCAGTCAGCGCCACTAGTAGCCAGGGCGGCGAGCGTTTTACACTCCTTATGAGCCTGTTTGGTCTCACGTAGCACGTGAACATAATGCTAACTGGCAGCTGACCAATAGTTCACCGTATACAACCTAGAGGCACCAAGTCTGCCAGTACGAGACCCTCGTTAATGAATGAGGGCAACAAGTGTAAACTTGAAGGATCGTTTTTTGTGTTTTACACAAAAATATTGATATCAAATGGACAATAATGCCAACGAAGGAACAGGGTAGGTTATTAGGCCAACTGTAATGTAAATGAGAAGAAAGAAAAGTGGGTGAAAAGATACCTTGCCTTGGACAGGATCCGAACCTGCGACCTTCGAATAACGCGTTCGATGGTCTACCACTGAGCTACTACGACAGCCATCTTCCCAGCCCCTTTATTAGGTATCTATGTCAACTTAAACGTGGGAGTGTCAGTCAGCGCCACTAGTAGCCATGGCGGCGAGCGTGGCACACTCCTTATGAGCCTGTTTGGCGTCACGTAGCACGTGAACATATTGCTAACTGGCAGCTGACCAATAGTCCACCGTATACAACCTAGAGGCACCAAGTCTGCCAGTACGGGACCCTCGGTAATGAATGAGGGAAACAAGTGTAAACTTAACGGCTCGTTTTTCGTGTTCAACACAGTATTAATGAGATATAACAGACAATAATGCCAACGAAGGACCAGGGTAAGTCATTAGGCCAAATGTAATGTAAATGACAAGAAAGAAAAGTGGGTGAAAAGATACCTTGCCGTGGACAGGATTCGAACCTGCGACCTTCGAATAACGCGTTCGATGGTCTACCACTGAGCTACCACGACAGCCATCTTCCCAGCCACTTTATTGGGTATCTATGTCAGCCAACTTAAACGTGGGAGTGTCAGTCAGCGCCACTAGTAGCCATGGCGGCGAGCGTGGCACACTCTTTATGAGCCTGTTTGGCGTCACGTAGCGCGTGAACATATTGCTTACTGGCAGCTGACCAATAGTCTACCGTATACAACCTAGAGGCACCAAGTCTGCCAGTACGAGACCCTCGTTAATGAATGAGGGAAACAAGTGTAAACTTAAAGGCTCGTTTTTCGTGTTTTACACAATAATACTGAGATTTAATGGACAATAATGCCAACGACGGAGCAGGGTAAGTTATTAGGCCAACTGTAATGTAAATGAGAAGAAAGAAAGTGGGTGAAAAGATACCTTGCCTTGGACAGGATCCAAACCTGCGACCTTCGAATAACGCGTTCGATGGTCTACCACTGAGCTACTACGACAGCCATCTTCCCAGGCACTTTATTGGGTATCTGTGTCAATTTTAACGAGAGAGTGTCAGTCAGCGCCACTAGTAGCCAGGGCGGCGAGCGTGGCACACTCCTTATGAGCCTGTTTGGCGTCACGAGACGTGAACATATTGCTAACTGGCAGCTGACCAATAGTCCACCGTATACAACCTAGAGGCACCAAGTCTGCCAGTACAAGACCCTCGGTAATGAATGAGGGAAACAAGTGTAAACTTAACAGCTCGTTTTTCGTGTTTTACACAATATTAATGGGATATAACAGACAATAATGCCAACGAAGGACCAGAATAAGTTATTAGGCCAAATGTAATGTAAATGACAAGAAAGAAAAGTCGCTGAAAAGATACCTTGCCGTGGACAGGATTCGAACCTTCGACCTTCGAATAACGCGGTCGATGCTCTATCACTGAGCTACCACGACAGCCATCTTCCCAGCCACTTTATTGGGTATCTATGTCAATTTCAACGTGGGAGTGTCAGTCAGCGCCACTAGTAGCCATGGCGGCGAGCGTGGCACACTCCTTATGAGCCTGTTTGGCGTCACGTAGCACGTGAACATATTGCGAACTGGCAGCTGACCAATAGTACACCGTATACAACCTAGAGGCACCAAGTCTGCCAGTACGAGACCCTCGTTAATGAATGAGGGAAACAAGTGTAAACTTGAAGGATCGTTTTTTGTGTTTTAAACAAAAATATTGAGATCAAATGGACAATAATGCCAACGAAGGAACAGGGTAGGTTATTAGGCCAACTGTATTGTAAATGAGAAGAAAGAAAAGTGGGTGAAAAGATACCTTGCCTTGGACAGGATCCGAACCTGCGACCTTCGAATAACGCGTTCGATGGTCTACCACTGAGCTAATTTGACAGCTATCTTCCCAGCCACATTATAGGGTATCTATGTCAATTTAAACGTGAGAGTGTCAGTCAGCGCCACTAGTAGCCAGGGCGGCGAGCGTGGCACACTCCTTATGAGCCTGTTTGGCGTCACGTAGCACGTGAACATATTGCTAACTGGCAGCTGACCAATAGTCCACCGTATACAACCTAGAGGCACCAAGTCTGCCAGTACGAGACCCTCGGTAATGAATGAGGGAAACAAGTGTAAACTTAACGGCTCGTTTTTCGTGTTTTACACATTATTAATGAGATCAAATGGACAATAATGCCAACGAAGGAACAGGGTAGGTTATTAGGCCAACTGTAATGTAAATGACAAGAAAGAAAAGTCGCTGAAAAGATCCCTTGCCGTGGACAAGATTCGAACCGGCAACCTTCGAATAACGCGTTCGATGGTCTACCACTGAGCTAATTTGACAGCCATCTTCCCAGCCACTTTATTGGGTATCTATGTCAATTTAAACATGGGAATGTCAGTCAGCGCCACTAGTAGCCAGGGCGGCGAGCGTTTTACATTCCTTATGAGCCTGTTTGGCCTCACGTAGCACGTGAACATAATGCTAACTGGCAGCTGACCAATAGTCCACCGTATACAACCTAGAGGCACCAAGTCTGCCAGTACGAGACCCTCGTTAATGAATGAGGGCAACAAGTGTAAACTTGAAGGATCGTTTTTTGTGTTTTACACAAAAATATTGATATCAAATGGACAATAATGCCAACGAAGGAACAGGGTAGGTTATTAGGCCAACTGTAATGTAAATAAGAAGAAAGAAAAGTGGGTGAAAAGATACATTGCCTTGGACAGGATCCGAACCTGCGACCTTCGAATAACGCGTTCGATGGTCTACCACTGAGCTACTACGACAGCCATCTTCCCAGCCCCTTTATTAGGTATCTATGTCAATTTAAACGTGGGAGTGTCAGTCAGCGCCACTAGTAGCCATGGCGGCGAGCGTGGCACACTCCTTATGAGCCTGTTTGGCGTCACGTAGCACGTGAACATATTGCTAACTGGCAGCTGACCAATAGTCCACCGTATACAACCTAGAGGCACCAAGTCTGCCAGTACGAGACCCTCGTTAATGAATGAGGGAAACAACTGTAACTTAATGAATAAGAGAAACAATTGTAAACTTGAGAGTTCGTATTTCGTGGTTTACACAATATTTATGAGATATAACAGACAATATTTCCAACGAAGAGACAGGGTAAGTTACTAGGCTAACTGTAATGTACATGAGAAGAAAAGTGGGTGAAAAGATCCCTTGCCGTGGACAGGATTCGAACCGGCGACCTTCGAATAACGCGTTCGATGGTCTACCACTGAGCTACTACGACAGCCATCTTCCCAGCCCCTTTATTAGGTATCTATGTCAACTTAAACGTGGGAGTGTCAGTCAGCGCCACTAGTAGCCATGGCGGCGAGCGTGGCACACTCCTTATGAGCCTGTTTGGCGTCACGTAGCACGTGAACATATTGCTAACTGGCAGCTGACCAATAGTCCACCGTATACAACCTAGAGGCACCAAGTCTGCCAGTACGGGACCCTCGGTAATGAATGAGGGAAACAAGTGTAAACTTAACGGCTCGTTTTTCGTGTTTTACACAGTATTAATGAGATATAACAGACAATAATGCCAACGAAGGACCAGGGTAAGTCATTAGGCCAAATGTAATGTAAATGACAAGAAAGAAAAGTGGGTGAAAAGATACCTTGCCGTGGACAGGATTCGAACCTGCGACCTTCGAATAACGCGTTCGATGGTCTACCACTGAGCTACCACGACAGCCATCTTCCCAGCCACTTTATTGGGTATATATGTCAGCCAACTTAAACGTGGGAGTGTCAGTCAGCGCCACTAGTAGCCATGGCGGCGAGCGTGGCACACTCTTTATGAGCCTGTTTGGCGTCACGTAGCGCGTGAACATATTGCTTACTGGCAGCTGACCAATAGTCTACCGTATACAACCTAGAGGCACCAAGTCTGCCAGTACGAGACCCTCGTTAATGAATGAGGGAAACAAGTGTAAACTTAAAGGCTCGTTTTTCGTGTTTTACACAATAATACTGAGATTTAATGGACAATAATGCCAACGACGGAGCAGGGTAAGTTATTAGGCCAACTGTAATGTAAATGAGAAGAAAGAAAGTGGGTGAAAAGATACCTTGCCTTGGACAGGATCCAAACCTGCGACCTTCGAATAACGCGTTCGATGGTCTACCACTGAGCTACTACGACAGCCATCTTCCCAGGCACTTTATTGGGTATCTGTGTCAATTTTAACGAGAGAGTGTCAGTCAGCGCCACTAGTAGCCAGGGCGGCGAGCGTGGCACACTCCTTATGAGCCTGTTTGGCGTCACGAGACGTGAACATATTGCTAACTGGCAGCTGACCAATAGTCCACCGTATACAACCTAGAGGCACCAAGTCTGCCAGTACAAGACCCTCGGTAATGAATGAGGGAAACAAGTGTAAACTTAACAGCTCGTTTTTCGTGTTTTACACAATATTAATGGGATATAACAGACAATAATGCCAACGAAGGACCAGAATAAGTTATTAGGCCAAATGTAATGTAAATGACAAGAAAGAAAAGTCGCTGAAAAGATACCTTGCCGTGGACAGGATTCGAACCTTCGACCTTCGAATAACGCGGTCGATGCTCTATCACTGAGCTACCACGACAGCCATCTTCCCAGCCACTTTATTGGGTATCTATGTCAATTTCAACGTGGGAGTGTCAGTCAGCGCCACTAGTAGCCATGGCGGCGAGCGTGGCACACTCCTTATGAGCCTGTTTGGCGTCACGTAGCACGTGAACATATTGCGAACTGGCAGCTGACCAATAGTACACCGTATACAACCTAGAGGCACCAAGTCTGCCAGTACGAGACCCTCGTTAATGAATGAGGGAAACAAGTGTAAACTTGAAGGATCGTTTTTTGTGTTTTAAACAAAAATATTGAGATCAAATGGACAATAATGCCAACGAAGGAACAGGGTAGGTTATTAGGCCAACTGTATTGTAAATGAGAAGAAAGAAAAGTGGGTGAAAAGATACCTTGCCTTGGACAGGATCCGAACCTGCGACCTTCGAATAACGCGTTCGATGGTCTACCACTGAGCTAATTTGACAGCTATCTTCCCAGCCACATTATAGGGTATCTATGTCAATTTAAACGTGAGAGTGTCAGTCAGCGCCACTAGTAGCCAGGGCGGCGAGCGTGGCACACTCCTTATGAGCCTGTTTGGCGTCACGTAGCACGTGAACATATTGCTAACTGGCAGCTGACCAATAGTCCACCGTATACAACCTAGAGGCACCAAGTCTGCCAGTACGAGACCCTCGGTAATGAATGAGGGAAACAAGTGTAAACTTAACGGCTCGTTTTTCGTGTTTTACACATTATTAATGAGATCAAATGGACAATAATGCCAACGAAGGAACAGGGTAGGTTATTAGGCCAACTGTAATGTAAATGACAAGAAAGAAAAGTCGCTGAAAAGATCCCTTGCCGTGGACAAGATTCGAACCGGCGACCTTCGAATAACGCGTTCGATGGTCTACCACTGAGCTAATTTGACAGCCATCTTCCCAGCCACTTTATTGGGTATCTATGTCAATTTAAACATGGGAATGTCAGTCAGCGCCACTAGTAGCCAGGGCGGCGAGCGTTTTACACTCGAATGAGCCTGTTTGGCCTCACGTAGCACGTGAACATAATGCTAACTGGCAGCTGACCAATAGTCCACCGTATACAACCTAGAGGCACCAAGTCTGCCAGTACGAGACCCTCGTTAATGAATGAGGGCAACAAGTGTAAACTTGAAGGATCGTTTTTTGTGTTTTACACAAAAATATTGATATCAAATGGACAATAATGCCAACGAAGGAACAGGGTAGGTTATTAGGCCAACTGTAATGTAAATGAGAAGAAAGAAAAGTGGGTGAAAAGATACCTTGCCTTGGACAGGATCCGAACCTGCGACCTTCGAATAACGCGTTCGATGGTCTACCACTGAGCTACTACGACAGCCATCTTCCCAGCCCTTTTATTAGGTATCTATGTCAATTTAAACGTGGGAGTGTCAGTCAGCGCCACTAGTAGCCATGGCGGCGAGCGTGGCACACTCCTTATGAGCCTGTTTGGCGTCACGTAGCACGTGAACATATTGCTAACTGGCAGCTGACCAATAGTCCACCGTATACAACCTAGAGGCACCAAGTCTGCCAGTACGAGACCCTCGTTAATGAATGAGGGAAACAACTGTAACTTAATGAATAAGAGAAACAATTGTAAACTTGAGAGTTCGTATTTCGTGGTTTACACAATATTTATGAGATATAACAGACAATATTTCCAACGAAGAGACAGGGTAAGTTACTAGGCTAACTGTAATGTACATGAGAAGAAAAGTGGGTGAAAAGATCCCTTGCCGTGGACAGGATTCGAACCGGCGACCTTCGAATAACGCGTTCGATGGTCTACCACTGAGCTAATTTGACAGCCATCTTCCCAGCCACTTTATTGGGTATCTACGTCAATTTAAACATGGGAGTGTCAGTCAGCGCCACTAGTAGCCAGGGCGGCGAGCGTTTTACACTCCTTATGAGCCTGTTTGGCCTCACGTAGCACGTGAACATAATGCTAACTGGCAGCTGACCAATAGTCCACCGTATACAACCTAGAGGCACCAAGTCTGCCAGTACGGGACCCTCGGTAATGAATGAGGGAAACAAGTGTAAACTTAACGGCTCGTTTTTCGTGTTTTACACAATATTAATGAGATATAACAGACAATAATGCCAACGAAGGACCAGGGTAAGTTATTAGGCCAAATGTAATGTAAATGACAAGAAAGAAAAGTGGGTGAAAAGATACCTTGCCGTGGACAGGATTCGAACCTGCGACCTTCGAATAACGCGTTCGATGGTCTACCACTGAGCTACCACGACAGCCATCTTCCCAGCCACTTTATTGGGTATCTATGTCAGCCAACTTAAAAGTGGGAGTGTCAGTCAGCGCCACTAGTAGCCATGGCGGCGAGCGTGGCACACTCCTTATGAGCCTGTTTGGCGTCACGTAGCACGTGAACATATTGCTAACTGGCAGCTGACCAATAGTCCACCGTATACAACCTAGAGGCACCAAGTCTGCCAGTACGAGACCCTCGTTAATGAATGAGGGCAACAAGTGTAAACTTGAAGGATCGTTTTTTGTGTTTTACATAAAAATATTGATATCAAATGGACAATAATGCCAACGAAGGAACAGGGTAGGTTATTAGGCCAACTGTAATGTAAATGAGAAGAAAGAAAAGTGGGTGAAAAGATACCTTGCCTTGGACAGGATCCGAACCTGCGACCTTCGAATAACGCGTTCGATGGTCTACCACTGAGCTACTACGACAGCCATCTTCCCAGCCCCTTTATTAGGTATCTATGTCAACTTAAACGTGGGAGTGTCAGTCAGCGCCACTAGTAGCCAAGGCGGCGAGCGTGGCACACTCCTTATGAGCCTGTTTGGCGTCACGTAGCACGTGAACATATTGCTAACTGGCAGCTGACCAATAGTCCACCGTATACAACCTAGAGGCACCAAGTCTGCCAGTACGAGACCCTCGGTAATGAATGAGGGAAACAAGTGTAAACTTAACGGCTCGTTTTTCGTGTTTTACACATTATTAATGAGATCAAATGGACAATAATGCCAACGAAGGAACAGGGTAGGTTATTAGGCCAACTGTAATGTAAATGACAAGAAAGAAAAGTCGCTGAAAAGATCCCTTGCCGTGGACAAGATTCGAACCGGCGACCTTCGAATAACGCGTTCGATGGTCTACCACTGAGCTAATTTGACAGCCATCTTCCCAGCCACTTTATTGGGTATCTATGTCAATTTAAACATGGGAATGTCAGTCAGCGCCACTAGTAGCCAGGGCGGCGAGCGTTTTACACTCGAATGAGCCTGTTTGGCCTCACGTAGCACGTGAACATAATGCTAACTGGCAGCTGACCAATAGTCCACCGTATACAACCTAGAGGCACCAAGTCTGCCAGTACGAGACCCTCGTTAATGAATGAGGGCAACAAGTGTAAACTTGAAGGATCGTTTTTTGTGTTTTACACAAAAATATTGATATCAAATGGACAATAATGCCAACGAAGGAACAGGGTAGGTTATTAGGCCAACTGTAATGTAAATGAGAAGAAAGAAAAGTGGGTGAAAAGATACCTTGCCTTGGACAGGATCCGAACCTGCGACCTTCGAATAACGCGTTCGATGGTCTACCACTGAGCTACTACGACAGCCATCTTCCCAGCCCTTTTATTAGGTATCTATGTCAATTTAAACGTGGGAGTGTCAGTCAGCGCCACTAGTAGCCATGGCGGCGAGCGTGGCACACTCCTTATGAGCCTGTTTGGCGTCACGTAGCACGTGAACATATTGCTAACTGGCAGCTGACCAATAGTCCACCGTATACAACCTAGAGGCACCAAGTCTGCCAGTACGAGACCCTCGTTAATGAATGAGGGAAACAACTGTAACTTAATGAATAAGAGAAACAATTGTAAACTTGAGAGTTCGTATTTCGTGGTTTACACAATATTTATGAGATATAACAGACAATATTTCCAACGAAGAGACAGGGTAAGTTACTAGGCTAACTGTAATGTACATGAGAAGAAAAGTGGGTGAAAAGATCCCTTGCCGTGGACAGGATTCGAACCGGCGACCTTCGAATAACGCGTTCGATGGTCTACCACTGAGCTAATTTGACAGCCATCTTCCCAGCCACTTTATTGGGTATCTACGTCAATTTAAACATGGGAGTGTCAGTCAGCGCCACTAGTAGCCAGGGCGGCGAGCGTTTTACACTCCTTATGAGCCTGTTTGGCCTCACGTAGCACGTGAACATAATGCTAACTGGCAGCTGACCAATAGTCCACCGTATACAACCTAGAGGCACCAAGTCTGCCAGTACGGGACCCTCGGTAATGAATGAGGGAAACAAGTGTAAACTTAACGGCTCGTTTTTCGTGTTTTACACAATATTAATGAGATATAACAGACAATAATGCCAACGAAGGACCAGGGTAAGTTATTAGGCCAAATGTAATGTAAATGACAAGAAAGAAAAGTGGGTGAAAAGATACCTTGCCGTGGACAGGATTCGAACCTGCGACCTTCGAATAACGCGTTCGATGGTCTACCACTGAGCTACCACGACAGCCATCTTCCCAGCCACTTTATTGGGTATCTATGTCAGCCAACTTAAAAGTGGGAGTGTCAGTCAGCGCCACTAGTAGCCATGGCGGCGAGCGTGGCACACTCCTTATGAGCCTGTTTGGCGTCACGTAGCACGTGAACATATTGCTAACTGGCAGCTGACCAATAGTCCACCGTATACAACCTAGAGGCACCAAGTCTGCCAGTACGAGACCCTCGTTAATGAATGAGGGCAACAAGTGTAAACTTGAATGATCGTTTTTTGTGTTTTACATAAAAATATTGATATCAAATGGACAATAATGCCAACGAAGGAACAGGGTAGGTTATTAGGCCAACTGTAATGTAAATGAGAAGAAAGAAAAGTGGGTGAAAAGATACCTTGCCTTGGACAGGATCCGAACCTGCGACCTTCGAATAACGCGTTCGATGGTCTACCACTGAGCTACTACGACAGCCATCTTCCCAGCCCCTTTATTAGGTATCTATGTCAACTTAAACGTGGGAGTGTCAGTCAGCGCCACTAGTAGCCAAGGCGGCGAGCGTGGCACACTCCTTATGAGCCTGTTTGGCGTCACGTAGCACGTGAACATATTGCTAACTGGCAGCTGACCAATAGTCCACCGTATACAACCTAGAGGCACCAAGTCTGCCAGTACGGGACCCTCGGTAATGAATGAGGGAAACAAGTGTAAACTTAACGGCTCGTTTTTCGTGTTTTACACAATATTAATGAGATATAACAGACAATAATGCCAACGAAGGACCAGGGTAAGTTATTAGGCCAAATGTAATGTAAATGACAAGAAAGAAAAGTGGGTGAAAAGATACCTTGCCGTGGACAGGATTCGAACCTGCGACCTTCGAATAACGCGTTCGATGGTCTACCACTGAGCTACCACGACAGCCATCTTCCCAGCCACTTTATTGGGTATCTATGTCAGCCAACCTAAAAGTGGGAGTGTCAGTCAGCGCCACTAGTAGCCATGGCGGCGAGCGTGGCACACTCTTTATGAGCCTGTTTGGCGTCACGTAGCGCGTGAACATATTGCTAACTGGCAGCTGACCAATAGTCTACCGTATACAACCTAGAGGCACGAAGTCTGCCAGTACGAGACCCTTGTTAATGAATGAGGGAAACATGTGTAAACTTAAAGGCTCGTTTTTCGTGTTTTACACAATAATACTGAGATTTAATGGACAATAATGCCAACGACGGAGCAGGGTAAGTTATTAGGCCAACTGTAATGTAAATGAGAAGAAAGAAAGTGGGTGAAAAGATACCTTGCCTTGGACAGGATCCAAACCTGCGACCTTCGAATAACGCGTTCGATGGTCTACCACTGAGCTACTACAACAGCCATCTTCCCAGGCACTTTATTGGGTATCTGTGTCAATTTTAACGAGAGAGTGTCAGTCAGCGCCACTAGTAGCCAGGGTGGCGAGCGTGGCACACTCCTTATGAGCCTGTTTGGCGTCACGAGACGTGAACATATTGCTTACTGGCAGCTGACCAATAGTCCACCGTATACAACCTAGAGGCACCAAGTCTGCCAGTACAAGACCCTCGGTAATGAATGAGGGAAACAAGTGTAAACTTAACAGCTCGTTTTTCGTGTTTTACACAATATTAATGGGATATAACAGACAATAATGCCAACGAAGGACCAGAATAAGTTATTAGGCCAAATGTAATGTAAATGACAAGAAAGAAAAGTCGCTGAAAAGATACCTTGCCGTGGACAGGATTCGAACCTTCGACCTTCGAATAACGCGTTCGATGCTCTATCACTGAGCTACCACGACAGCCATCTTCCCAGCCACTTTATTGGGTATCTATGTCAATTTGAACGTGGGAGTGTCAGTCAGCGCCACTAGTAGCCATGGCGGCGAGCGTGGCACACTCCTTATGAGCCTGTTTGGCGTCACGTAGCACGTGAACATATTGCGAACTGGCAGCTGACCAATTGTACACCGTATACAACCTAGAGGCACCAAGTCTGCCAGTACGAGACCCTCGTTAATGAATGAGGGAATCAAGTGTAAACTTGAAGGATCGTTTTTTGTGTTTTACACAAAAATATTGAGATCAAATGGACAATAATGCCAACGAAGGAACAGGGTAGGTTATTAGGCCAACTGTATTGTAAATGAGAAGAAAGAAAAGTGGGTGAAAAGATACCTTGCCTTGGACAGGATCCGAACCTGCGACCTTCGAATAACGCGTTCGATGGTCTACCACTGAGCTAATTTGACAGCTATCTTCCCAGCCACATTATAGGGTATCTATGTCAATTTAAACGTGAGAGTGTCAGTCAGCGCCACTAGTAGCCAGGGCGGCGAGCGTGGCACACTCCTTATGAGCCTGTTTGGCGTCACGTAGCACGTGAACATATTGCTAACTGGCAGCTGACCAATAGTCCACCGTATACAACCTAGAGGCACCAAGTCTGCCAGTACGAGACCCTCGGTAATGAATGAGGGAAACAAGTGTAAACTTAACGGCTCGTTTTTCGTGTTTTACACATTATTAATGAGATCAAATGGACAATAATGCCAATGAAGGAACAGGGTAGGTTATTAGGCCAACTGTAATGTAAATGCGAAGAAAGAAAAGTGGGTGAAAAGATCCCTTGCCGTGGACAGGATTCGAACCGGCGACCTTCGAATAACGCGTTCAATGGTCTACCACTGAGCTAATATGACAGCCATCTTCCCAGCCATTTTATTGGGTATCTATGTCAATTTAAACGTGGGAGTGTCAGTCAGCGCCACTAGTAGCCACGGCAGCGAGCGTGGCACAGTCCTTATGAGCCTGTTTGGCGTCACGTAGCACGTGAACATATTGCTAACTGGCAGCAGACCAATAGTCCACCGTATACAACCTAGAGGCACCAAGTCTGCCAGTACGAGACCCTCGTTAATGAATGAGGGAAACAACTGTAACTTATTTAATAAGAGAAACAATTGTAAACTTGAGAGTTCGTATTTCGTGGTGTACACAATATTTATGAGATATAACAGACAATATTTCCAACGAAGAGACAGGGTAAGTTACTAGGCTAACTGTAATGTACATGAGAAGAAAAGTGGGTGAAAAGATTCCTTGCCGTGGACAGGATTCGAACCGGCGACCTTCGAATAACGCGTTCGATGGTCTACCACTGAGCTAATTTGACAGCCATCTTCCCAGCCACTTTATTGGGTATCTATGTCAATTTAAACATGGGAATGTCAGTCAGCGCCACTAGTAGCCAGGGCGGCGAGCGTTTTACACTCCTTATGAGCCTGTTTGGCCTCACGTAGCACGTGAACATAATGCTAACTGGCAGCTGACCAATAGTCCACCGTATACAACCTAGAGGCACCAAGTCTGCCAGTACGAGACCCTCGTTAATAAATGAGAGCAACAAGTGTAAACTTGAAGGATCGCTTTTTGTGTTTTACACAAAAATATTGATATCAAATGGACAATAATGCCAACGAAGGAACAGGGTAGGTTATTAGGCCAACTGTAATGTAAATGAGAAGAAAGAAAAGTGGGTGAAAAGATACCTTGCCTTGGACAGGATCCGAACCTGCGACCTTCGAATAACGCGTTCGATGGTCTACCACTGAGCTACTACGACAGCCATCTTCCCAGCCCCTTTATTAGGTATCTATGTCAATTTAAACGTGGGAGTGTCAGTCAGCGCCACTAGTAGCCATGGCGGCGAGCGTGGCACACTCCTTATGAGCCTGTTTGGCGTCACGTAGCACGTGAACATATTGCTAACTGGCAGCTGACCAATAGTCCACCGTATACAACCTAGAGGCACCAAGTCTGCCAGTACGAGACCCTCGTTAATGAATGAGGGAAACAACTGTAACTTAATGAATAAGAGAAACAATTGTAAACTTGAGAGTTCGTATTTCGTGGTTTACACAATATTTATGAGATATAACAGACAATATTTCCAACGAAGAGACAGGGTAAGTTACTAGGCTAACTGTAATGTACATGAGAAGAAAAGTGGGTGAAAAGATCCCTTGCCGTGGACAGGATTCGAACCGGCGACCTTCGAATAACGCGTTCGATGGTCTACCACTGAGCTAATTTGACAGCCATCTTCCCAGCCACTTTATTGGGTATCTATGTCAATTTAAACATGGGAGTGTCAGTCAGCGCCACTAGTAGCCAGGGCGGCGAGCGTTTTACACTCCTTATGAGCCTGTTTGGCCTCACGTAGCACGTAAACATAATGCTAACTGGCAGCTGACCAATAGTCCACCGTATACAACCTAGAGGCACCAAGTCTGCCAGTACGGGACCCTCGGTAATGAATGAGGGAAACAAGTGTAAACTTAACGGCTCGTTTTTCGTGTTTTACACAATATTAATGAGATATAACAGACAATAATGCCAACGAAGGACCAGGGTAAGTTATTAGGCCAAATGTAATGTAAATGACAAGAAAGAAAAGTGGGTGAAAAGATACCTTGCCGTGGACAGGATTCGAACCTGCGACCTTCGAATAACGCGTTCGATGGTCTACCACTGAGCTACCACGACAGCCATCTTCCCAGCCACTTTATTGGGTATCTATGTCAGCCAACTTAAAAGTGGGAGTGTCAGTCAGCGCCACTAGTAACCATGGCGGCGAGCGTGGCACACTCCTTATGAGCCTGTTTGGCGTCACGTAGCACGTGAACATATTGCTAACTGGCAGCTGACCAATAGTCCACCGTATACAACCTAGAGGCACCGAGTCTGCCAGTACGAGACCCTCGTTAATGAATGAGGGCAACAAGTGTAAACTTGAAGGATCGTTTTTTGTGTTTTACATAAAAATATTGATATCAAATGGACAATAATGCCAACGAAGGAACAGGGTAGGTTATTAGGCCAACTGTAATGTAAATGAGAAGAAAGAAAAGTGGGTGAAAAGATACTTTGCCTTGGACAGGATCCGAACCTGCGACCTTCGAATAACGCGTTCGATGGTCTACCACTGAGCTACTACGACAGCCATCTTCCCAGCCCCTTTATTAGGTATCTATGTCAACTTAAACGTGGGAGTGTCAGTCAGCGCCACTAGTAGCCATGGCGGCGAGCGTGGCACACTCCTTATGAGCCTGTTTGGCGTCAAGTAGCACGTGAACATATTGCTAACTGGCAGCTGACCAATAGTCCACCGTATACAACCTAGAGGCACCAAGTCTGCCAGTACGGGACCCTCGGTAATGAATGAGGGAAACAAGTGTAAACTTAACGGCTCGTTTTTCGTGTTTTACACAATATTAATGAGATATAACAGACAATAATGCCAACGAAGGACCAGGGTAAGTTATTAGGCCAAATGTAATGTAAATGACAAGAAAGAAAAGTGGGTGAAAAGATACCTTGCGTGGACAGGATTCGAACCTGCGACCTTCGAATAACGCGTTCGATGGTCTACCACTGAGCTACCACGACAGCCATCTTCCCAGCCACTTTATTGGGTATCTATGTCAGCCAACTTAAAAGTGGGAGTGTCAGTCAGCGCCACTAGTAGCCATGGCGGCGAGCGTGGCACACTCTTTATGAGCCTGTTTGGCGTCACGTAGCGCGTGAACATATTGCTAACTGGCAGCTGACCAATAGTCTACCGTATACAACCTAGAGGCACCAAGTCTGCCAGTACGAGACCCTCGTTAATGAATGAGGGAAACATGTGTAAACTTAAAGGCTCGTTTTTCGTGTTTTACACAATAATACTGAGATTTAATGGACAATAATGCCAACGACGGAGCAGGGTAAGTTATTAGGCCAACTGTAATGTAAATGAGAAGAAAGAAAGTGGGTGAAAAGATACCTTGCCTTGGACAGGATCCAAACCTGCGACCTTCGAATAACGCGTTCGATGGTCTACCACTGAGCTACTACGACAGCCATCTTCCCAGGCACTTTATTGGGTATCTGTGTCAATTTTAACGAGAGAGTGTCAGTCAGCGCCACTAGTAGCCAGGGCGGCGAGCGTGGCACACTCCTTATCAGCCTGTTTGGCGTCACGAGACGTGAACATATTGCTAACTGGCAGCTGACCAATAGTCCACCGTATACAACCTAGAGGCACCAAGTCTGCCAGTACAAGACCCTCGGTAATGAATGAGGGAAACAAGTGTAAACTTAACAGCTCGTTTTTCGTGTTTTACACAATATTAATGGGATATAACAGACAATAATGCCAACGAAGGACCAGAATAAGTTATTAGGCCAAATGTAATGTAAATGACAAGAAAGAAAAGTCGCTGAAAAGATACCTTGCCGTGGACAGGATTCGAACCTTCGACCTTCGAATAACGCGTTCGATGCTCTATCACTGAGCTACCACGACAGCCATCTTCCCAGCCACTTTATTGGGTATCTATGTCAATTTGAACGTGGGAGTGTCAGTCAGCGCCACTAGTAGCCATGGCGGCGAGCGTGGCACACTCCTTATGAGCCTGTTTGGCGTCACGTAGCACGTGAACATATTGCGAACTGGCAGCTGACCAATTGTACACCGTATACAACCTAGAGGCACCAAGTCTGCCAGTACGAGACCCTCGTTAATGAATGAGGGAAACAAGTGTAAACTTGAAGGATCGTTTTTTGTGTTTTACACAAAAATATTGAGATCAAATGGACAATAATGCCAACGAAGGAACAGGGTAGGTTATTAGGCCAACTGTATTTTAAATGAGAAGAAAGAAAAGTGGGTGAAAAGATACCTTGCCTTGGACAGGATCCGAACCTGCGACCTTCGAATAACGCGTTCGATGGTCTACCACTGAGCTAATTTGACAGCTATCTTCCCAGCCACATTATAGGGTATCTATGTCAATTTAAACGTGAGAGTGTCAGTCAGCGCCACTAGTAGCCAGGGCGGCGAGCGTAGCACACTCCTTATGAGCCTGTTTGGCGTCACGTAGCACGTGAACATATTGCTAACTGGCAGCTGACCAATAGTCCACCGTATACAACCTAGAGGCACCAAGTCTGCCAGTACGAGACCCTCGGTAATGAATGAGGGAAACAAGTGTAAACCTAACGGCTCGTTTTTCGTGTTTTACACATTATTAATGAGATCAAATGGACAATAATGCCAATGAAGGAACAGGGTAGGTTATTAGGCCAACTGTAATGTAAATGCGAAGAAAGAAAAGTGGGTGAAAAGATCCCTTGCCGTGGACAGGATTCGAACCGGCGACCTTCGAATAACGCGTTCAATGGTCTACCACTGAGCTAATATGACAGCCATCTTCCCAGCCATTTTATTGGGTATCTATGTCAATTTAAACGTGGGAGTGTCAGTCAGCGCCACTAGTAGCCACGGCAGCGAGCGTGGCACAGTCCTTATGAGCCTGTTTGGCGTCACGTAGCACGTGAACATATTGCTAACTGGCAGCAGACCAATAGTCCACCGTATACAACCTAGAGGCACCAAGTCTGCCAGTACGAGACCCTCGTTAATGAATGAGGGAAACAACTGTAACTTAATGAATAAGAGAAACAATTGTAAACTTGAGAGTTCGTATTTCGTGGTGTACACAATATTTATGAGATATAACAGACAATATTTCCAACGAAGAGACAGGGTAAGTTACTAGGCTAACTGTAATGTACATGAGAAGAAAAGTGGGTGAAAAGATTCCTTGCCGTGGACAGGATTCGAACCGGCGACCTTCGAATAACGCGTTCGATGGTCTACCACTGAGCTAATTTGACAGCCATCTTCCCAGCCACTTTATTGGGTATCTATGTCACTTTAAACATGGGAATGTCAGTCAGCGCCACTAGTAGCCAGGGCGGCGAGCGTTTTACACTCCTTATGAGCCTGTTTGGCCTCACGTAGCACGTGAACATAATGCTAACTGGCAGCTGACCAATAGTCCACCGTATACAACCTAGAGGCACCAAGTCTGCCAGTACGAGACCCTCGTTAATGAATGAGGGCAACAAGTGTAAACTTGAAGGATCGTTTTTTGTGTTTTACACAAAAATATTGATATCAAATGGACAATAATGCCAACGAAGGAACAGGGTAGGTTATTAGGCCAACTGTAATGTAAATGAGAAGAAAGAAAAGTGGGTGAAAAAATACCTTGCCTTGGACAGGATCCGAACCTGCGACCTTCGAATAACGCGTTCGATGGTCTACCACTGAGCTACTACGACAGCCATCTTCCCAGCCCCTTTATTAGGTATCTATGTCAACTTAAACGTGGGAGTGTCAGTCAGCGCCACTAGTAGCCATGGCGGCGAGCGTGGCACACTCCTTATGAGCCTGTTTGGCGTCACGTAGCACGTGAACATATTGCTAACTGGCAGCTGACCAATAGTCCACCGTATACAACCTAGAGGCACCAAGTCTGCCAGTACGAGACCCTCGGTAATGAATGAGGGAAACAAGTGTAAACTTAACGGCTCGTTTTTCGTGTTTTACACAATATTAATGAGATATAACAGACAATAATGCCAACGAAGGACCAGGGTAAGTTATTAGGCCAAATGTAATGTAAATGACAAGAAAGAAAAGTGGGTGAAAAGATACCTTGCCGTGGACAGGATTCGAACCTGCGACCTTCGAATAACGCGTTCGATGGTCTACCACTGAGCTACCACGACAGCCATCTTCCCAGCCACTTTATTGGGTATCTATGTCAGCCAACTTAAACGTGGGAGTGTCAGTCAGCGCCACTAGTAGCCATGGCGGCGAGCGTGGCACACTCTTTATGAGCCTGTTTGGCGTCACGTAGCGCGTGAACATATTGCTAACTGGCAGCTGACCAATAGTCTACCGTATACAACCTAGAGGCACCAAGTCTGCCAGTACGAGACCCTCGTTAATGAATGAGGGAAACAAGTGTAAACTTAAAGGCTCGTTTTTCGTGTTTTACACAATAATACTGAGATTTAATGGACAATAATGCCAACGACGGAGCAGGGTAAGTTATTAGGCCAACTGTAATGTAAATGAGAAGAAAGAAAGTGGGTGAAAAGATACCTTGCCTTGGACAGGATATAAACCTGCGACCTTCGAATAACGCGTTCGATGGTCTACCACTGAGCTACTACGACAGCCATCTTCCCAGGCACTTTATTGGGTATCTGTGTCAATTTTAACGAGAGAGTGTCAGTCAGCGCCACTAGTAGCCAGGGCGGCGAGCGTGGCACACTCCTTATGAGCCTGTTTGGCTAAACGTAGCACGTGAACATAATGCTAACTGGCAGCTGACCAATGGTCCACCGTATACAACCTAGAGGCACCAAGTCTGCCAGTAAGAGACGCTCGTTAATGAATGAGGGAAACAAGTATAAACTTGAAGGCTCGTTTTTCGTGTTTTACACAAAAATATTGAGATCAAATGGACAATAATGCCAACGAAGGAACAGGGTAGGTTATTAGGCCAACTGTAATGTAAATGAGAATAAAGAAAAGTGGGTGAAAAGATACCTTGCCTTGGACAGGATCCGAACCTGCGACCTTCGAATAACGCGTTCGATGTTCTACCACTGAGCTACTACGACAGCCATCTTCCCAGCCACTTTAATAGGTATCTATGTCAACTTAAACGTGGGAGTGTCAGTCAGCGCCACTAGTAGCAATGGCGGCGATCGTGGCACACTCCTTATGAGCCTGTTTGGCGTCACGTAGCACGTGAACATATTGCTAACTGGCAGCTGACCAATAGTCTACCGTATACAACCTAGAGGCACCAAGTCTGCCAGTACGAGTACCTCGTTAATGAATAAGCGAAACAAGTGTAAACTTAAGTGCTCTTGTTTCGTGGTTTACACAATATTTATGAGATATAACAGACAAAATTTCCAACGAAGGTACAGGGTAAGTTACTAGGCCAACTGTAGTGTAAATGAGGTGAAAAGTGGGTGAAAAGATCCCTTGCCGTGGACAGGATTCAAGCCGGTGACCTTCGAATAACGCGTTCGATGGTCTACCACTGAGCTAATTTGACAGCCATCTTCCCAGCCACTTTATTGGGTATCTATGTCAATTTAAACGTGAGAGTGTCAGTCAGCGCCACTAGTAGCCATGGCGGCGAGCGTGGCACATTCCTTTTGAGCCTGTTTGGCGTCACATAGCAAGTGAACATATTGCTAACTGGCAGCTGACCAATAGTCCACCGTATACAATCTAGAGGCACCAAGTCTGCCAGTACGAGACCCTCGTTAATGAATAAGGGAAACAAGTGTAAACCTAAGGGCTCGTTTTTCGTGTTTTACACAACATTATTGAGATCTAACAGACAATAATGCCAACGAAGGTACAGGGTAAGTTAAATGGCCAACTGTAATGTAAATAAGAAAAAAAGGTAGGTGAAAAGATACCTTGCCCTGGACGGGATTCAAACCTGCGACCTTCGAATAACGCGTTCGATGGTCTATCACTGAGCTACCTCGACAGCCATCTTCCCAGCCACTTTATTGGGTATCTATGTCAACCAACCTAAACGTGGGAGTGTCAGTCAGCGCCACTAGTAGCCATGGCGGCGAGCGTGGCACACTCCTTATGAGCCTGTTTGGCGTCACGTAGCACGTGAACATATTGCTAACTGGCAGCTGACCAATAGTCTACCGTATACAGCCTAGACGCACCAAGTCTGCCAGTACGAGTACCTCGTTAATGAATAAGCGAAACAAATGTAAACTTAAGAGCTCGTGTTTCGTGGTTTACACAATATTTATGAGATATAACAGACAATATTTCCAGCGAAGGTACAGGGTAAGTTACTAGGCCAACTGTAATGTAAATGAGAAGAAAAGTGGGTGAAAAGATCCCTTGCCGTGGACAGGATTCGAACCGGCAACCTTCGAATAACGCGTTGGATGGTCTAGTACTGAGCTAATTTGAAAGCCATCTTCCCAGCCACTTTATTGGGTATCTATGTCAATTTAAACGTGAGAGTGTCAGTCAGCGTCACTAGTAGCCATGGCGGCGAGCGTGGCACACTCCTTATGAGCCTGTTTGGCGTCACGAGACGTGAACATATTGCTAACTGGCAGCTGACCAATAGTCGACCGTATACAACCTAGAGGCACCAAGTCTGCCAGTACAAGACCCTCGGTAATGAATGAGGGAAACAAGTGTAAACTTAACAGCTCGTTTTTCGTGTTTTACACAATATTAATGGGATATAACAGACAATAATGCCAACGAAGGACCAGAATAAGTTATTAGGCCAACTGTAATGTAAATGACAAGAAAGAAAAGTCGGTGAAAAGATACCTTGCCGTGGACAGGATTCGAACCTTCGACCTTCAAATAATCCGTTCGATGCTCTATCACTGAGCTACCACGACAGCCATCTTCCCAGCCACTTTATTGGGTATCTATGTCAATTTGAACGTGGGAGTGTCAGTCAGCGCCACTAGTAGCCATGGCGGCGAGCGTGGCACACTCCTTATGAGCCTGTTTGGCGTCACGTAGCACGTGAACATATTGCGAACTGGCAGCTGACCAATAGTACACCGTATACAACCTAGAGGCACCAAGTCTGCCAGTACGAGACCCTCGTTAATGAATGAGGGAAACAAGTGTAAACTTGAAGGATCGTTTTTTGTGTTTTACACAAAAATATTGAGATGAAATGGACAATAATGCCAACGAAGGAACAGGGTAGGTTATTAGGCCAACTGTATTGTAAATGAGAAGAAAGAAAAGTGGGTGAAAAGATACCTTGCCTTGGACAGGATCCGAACCTGCGACCTTCGAATAACGCGTTCGATGGTCTACCACTGAGCTAATTTGACAGCTATCTTCCCAGCCACATTATAGGGTATCTATGTCAATTTAAACGTGAGAGTGTCAGTCAGCGCCACTAGTAGCCAGGGCGGCGAGCGTGGCACACTCCTTATGAGCCTGTTTGGCGTCACGTAGCACGTGAACATATTGCTAACTGGCAGGTGACCAATAGTCCACCGTATACAACCTAGAGGCACCAAGTCTGCCAGTACGAGACCCTCGGTAATGAATGAGGGAAACAAATGTAAACTTAACGGCTCGTTTTTCGTGTTTTACACATTATTAACGAGATCAAATGGACAATAATGCCAACGAAGGAACAGGGTAGGTTATTAGGCCAACTGTAATGTAAATGAGAAGAAAGAAAAGTGGGTGAAAAGATCCCTTGCCGTGGACAGGATTCGAACCGGCGACCTTCGAATAACGCGTTCGATGGTCTACCACTGAGCTAATATGACAGCCATCTTCCCAGCCATTTTATTGGGTATCTATGTCAATTTAAACGTGGGAGTGTCAGTCAGCGCCACTAGTAGCCACGGCAGCGAGCGTGGCACAGTCCTTTTGAGCCTGTTTGGCGTCACGTAGCAGGTGAACATATTGCTAACTGGCAGCTGACCAATAGTCCACCGTATACAACCTAGAGGCACCAAGTCTGCCAGTACGAGACCCTCGTTAATGAATGAGGGAAACATCTGTAACTTAATGAATAAGAGAAACAATTGTAAACTTGAGAGTTCGTATTTCGTGGTTTACACAGTATTTATGAGATATAACAGACAATATTTCCAACGAAGAGACAGGGTAAGTTACTAGGCTAACTGTAATGTACATGAGAAGAAAAGTGGGTGAAAAGATCCCTTGCCGTGGACAGGATTCGAACCGGCGACCTTCGAATAACGCGTTCGATGGTCTACCACTGAGCTAATTTGACAGCCATCTTCCCAGCCACTTTATTGGGTATCTATGTCAATTTAAACATGGGAGTGTCAGTCAGCGCCACTAGTAGCCAGGGCGGCGAGCGTTTTACACTCCTTATGAGCCTGTTTGGCCTCACGTAGCACGTGAACATAATGCTAACTGGCAGCTGACCAATAGTCCACCGTATACAACCTAGAGGCACCAAGTCTGCCAGTACGAGACCCTCGTTATTGAATGAGGGCAACAAGTGTAAACTTGAAGGATCGTTTTTTGTGTTTTACACAAAAATATTGATATCAAATGGACAATAATGCCAACGAAGGAACAGGGTAGGTTATTAGGCCAACAGTAATGTAAATGAGAAGAAAGAAAAGTGGGTGAAAAGATACCTTGCCTTGGACAGGATCCGAACCTGCGACCTTCGAATAACGCGTTCGATGGTCTACCACTGAGCTACTACGACAGCCATCTTCCCAGCCCCTTTATTAGGTATCTATGTCAACTTAAACGTGGCAGTGTCAGTCAGCGCCACTAGTAGCCATGGCGGCGAGCGTGGCACACTCCTTATGAGCCTGTTTGGCGTCACGTAGCACGTGAACATATTGCTAACTGGCAGCTGACCAATAGTCCACCGTATACAACCTAGAGGCACCAAGTCTGCCAGTACGAGACCCTCGGTAATGAATGAGGGAAACAAGTGTAAACTTAACGGCTCGTTTTTCGTGTTTTACACAATATTAATGAGATATAACAGACAATAATGCCCACGAAGGACCAGGGTAAGTTATTAGGCCAAATGTAATGTAAATGACAAGAAAGAAAAGTGGGTGAAAAGATACCTTGCCGTGGACAGGATTCGAACCTGCGACCTTCGAATAACGCGTTCGATGGTCTACCACTGAGCTACCACGACAGCCATCTTCCCAGCCACTTTATTGGGTATCTATGTCAGCCAACTTAAACGTGGGAGTGTCAGTCAGCGCCACTAGTAGCCATGGCGGCGAGCGTGGCACACTCTTTATGAGCCTGTTTGGCGTCACGTAGCGCGTGAACATATTGCCAACTGGCAGCTGACCAATAGTCTACCGTATACAACCTAGAGGCACCAAGTCTGCCAGTACGAGACCCTCGTTAATGAATGAGGGAAACAAGTGTAAACTTAAAGGCTCGTTTTTCGTGTTTTATACAATAATACTGAGATCTAATGGACAATAATGCCAACGACGGAGCAGGGTAAGTTATTAGGCCAACTGTAATGTAAATGAGAAGAAAGAAAGTGGGTGAAAAGATACCTTGCCTTGGACAGGATCCAAACCTGCGACCTTCGAATAACGCGTTCGATGGTCTACCACTGAGCTACTACGACAGCCATCTTCTCAGCCACTTTATTGGGTATCTATGTCAACTTAAACGTGGGAGTGTCAGTCAGCGCCACTAGTAGCCATGGCGGCGAGCGTGGCACACTCCTTGTGAGCCTGTTTGGCATCACGTAGCACGTGAACATATTGCTAACTGACAGCTGACCAATAGTCCACCATATACAACCTAAAGGCATCAAGTCTGCCAGTACGAGACCCTCGTTAATGAATGAGGGAAACAAGTGTAAACTTAACGGCTCGGTTTTAGTGTTTTAAAAATAATATTGACATCTAACAGACAATAATTCTAACGAAGGTATAGGGTAAGGTTTTAGGCCAACTGTAATGTAAAGGGGAAGAAAGAAAAATAGGTGAAAAGATACTTTGCCGTGGAAAGGATCCCAACCTGCGACCTTCGAATAACGCGTTCGATGGTCCACCACTGAGCTACCACGACAGCCATCTTCCCAGGCACTTTATTGGGTATCTGTGTCAATTTTAACGTGAGAGTGTCAGTCAGCGCCACTAGTAGCCAGGGCGGCGAGCGTGGCACACTCCTTATGAGCCTGTTTGGCTTCACGTAGCACGTGAACATATTGCTAACTGGCCGCTGACCAATAGTCCACCGTATACAACCTAGAGGCACCAAGTCTGCCAGTAAGAGACGCTCGTTAATGAATAAGGGAAACAAGTATAAACTTGAAGGCTCGTTTTTCGTGTTTTACATAAAAATATTGAGATCAAATGGACAATAATGCCAACGAAGGAACAGGGTAGGTTATTAGGCCAACTGTAATGTAAATGAGAATAAAGAAAAGTGGGTGAAAAGATACCTTGCCTTGGACAGGATCCGAACCTGCGACCTTCGAATAACGCGTTCGATGGTCTACCACTGAGCGACTACGACAGCCATCTTCCCAGCCACTTTAATAGGTATCTATGTCAACTTAAACGTGGGAGTGTCAATCAGCGCCACTAGTAGCCATGGCGGCGATCGTGGCACACTCCTTATGAGCCTGTTTGGCGTCACGTAGCACGTGAACATATTGCTAACTGGCAGCTGACCAATAGTCTACCGTATACAACCTAGAGGCACCAAGTCTGCCAGTATGAGTACCTCGTTAATGAATAAGCGAAACAAGTGTAAACTTAAGTGCTCATGTTTCGTGGGTTACACAATATTTATGAGATATAACAGACAATATTTCCAACGAAGGTACAGGGTAAGTTACTAGGCCAACTGTAGTGTAAATGAGGTGAAAAGTGGGTGAAAAGATCCCTTGCCGTGGACAGGATTCAAGCCGGTGACCTTCGAATAACGCGTTCGATGGTCTACCGCTGAGCTAATTTGACAGCCATCTTCCCAGCCACTTTATTGGGTATCTATGTCAATTTAAACGTGAGAGTGTCAGTCAGCGCCACTAGTAGCCATGGCGGCGAGCGTGGCACATTCCTTTTGAGCCTGTTTGGCGTCACATAGCAAGTGAACATATTGCTAACTGGCAGCTGACCAATGGTCCACCGTATACAATCTAGAGGCACCAAGTCTGCCAGTACGAGACCCTCGTTAATGAATAAGGGAAACAAGTGTAAACCTAAGGGCTCGTTTTTCGTGTTTTACACAACATTATTGAGATCTAACAGACAATGATGCCAACGAAGGTACAGGGTAAGTTAATAGGCCAACTGTATTGTAAATAAGAAAAAAAGGTAGGTGAAAAGATACCTTGCCCTGGACGGGATTCAAACCTGCGACCTTCGAATAACGCGTTCGATGGTCTATCACTGAGCTACCTCGACAGCCATCTTCCCAGCCACTTTATTGGGTATCTATGTCAACCAACCTAAACGTGGGAGTGTCAGTCAGCGCCACTAGTAGCCATGGCGGCGAGCGTGGCACACTCCTTATGAGCCTGTTTGGCGTCACGTAGCACGTGAACATATTGCTAACTGGCAGCTGACCAATAGTCTACCGTATACAGCCTAGACGCACCAAGTCTGCCAGTACGAGTACCTCGTTAATGAATAAGCGAAACAAATGTAAACTTGAGAGCTCGTGTTTCGTGGTTTACACAATATTTATGAGATATAACAGACAATATTTCCAGCGAAGGTACAGGGTGCGCTACTAGGCCAACTGTAATGTAAATGAGAAGAAAAGTGGGTGAAAAGATCCCTTGCCGTGGACAGGATTCGAAGCGGCAACCTTCGAATAACGCGTTCGATGGTCTAGTACTGAGCTAATTTGACAGCCATCTTCCCAGCCACTTTATTGGGTATCTATGTCAATTTAAACGTGAGAGTGTCAGTCAGCGCCCCTAGTAGCCATGGCGGCGAGCGTGGCACACTCCTTATGAGCCTGTTTGGCGTCACGAGACGTGAACATATTGCTAACTGGCAGCTGACCAATAGTCCACCGTATACAACCTAGAGGCACCAAGTCTGCCAGTACGAGACCCTCGTTAATGAATGAGAGAAACAAGTGTAAACTTGAAGGATCGTTTTTTGTGTTTTACACAAAAATATTGAGATCAAATGGACAATAATGCCAACGAAGGAACAGGGTAGGTTATTAGGCCAACTGTATTGTAAATGAGAAGAAAGAAAAGTGGGTGAAAAGATACCTTTCCTTGGACAGGATCCGAACCTGCGACCTTCGAATAACGCGTTCGAAGGTCTACCACTGAGCTAATTTGACAGCTATCTTCCCAGCCACATTATAGGGTATCTATGTCAATTTAAACGTGAGAGTGTCAGTCAGCGCCACTAGTAGCCAGGGCGGCGAGCGTGGCACACTCCTTATGAGCCTGTTTGGCGTCACGTAGAACGTGAACATAATGCTAACTGGCAGCCGACCAATAGTCCACCGTATACAACCTAGAGGCACCAAGTCTGCCAGTACGAGACCCTCGTTAATGAATGAGGGAAACAAGTGTAAACTTGAAGGCTCGTTTTTCGTGTTTTACACAAAATTATTGAGATCAAATGGACAATAATGCCAACAAAGGAACAGGGTAGGTTATTAGGCCAACTGTAATGTAAATGAGAAGAAAGAAAAGTGGGTGAAAAGATCCCTTGCCGTGGACAGGATTCGAACCGGCGACCTTCGAATAACGCGTTCGATGGTCTACATTGAGCTAATTTGACAGCCATCTTCCCAGCCACTTTATTGGGTATCTATGTCAACCAACCTAAACGTGGGAGTGTCAGTCAGCGCCACTAGTAGCCATGGCGGCGAGCGTGGCACACTCCTTATGAGCCTGTTTGGCGTCACGTAGCACGTGAACATATTGCTAACTGGCAGCTGACCAATAGTCTACCGTATACAGCCTAGACGCACCAAGTCTGCCAGTACGAGTACCTCGTTAATGAATAAGCGAAACAAATGTAAACTTAAGAGCTCGTGTTTCGTGGTTTACACAATATTTATGAGATATAACAGACAATATTTCCAGCGAAGGTACAGGGTAAGTTACTAGGCCAACTGTAATGTAAATGAGAAGAAAAGTGGGTGAAAAGATCCCTTGCCGTGGACAGGATTCGAACCGGCAACCTTCGAATAACGCGTTGGATGTTCTAGTACTGAGCTAATTTGAAAGCCATCTTCCCAGCCACTTTATTGGGTATCTATGTCAATTTAAACGTGAGAGTGTCAGTCAGCGTCACTAGTAGCCATGGCGGCGAGCGTGGCACACTCCTTATGAGCCTGTTTGGCGTCACGAGACGTGAACATATTGCTAACTGGCAGCTGACCAATAGTCGACCGTATACAACCTAGAGGCACCAAGTCTGCCAGTAAAAGACCCTCGGTAATGAATGAGGGAAACAAGTGTAAACTTAACAGCTCGTTTTTCGTGTTTTACACTATATTAATGGGATATAACAGACAATAATGCCAACGAAGTACCAGAATAAGTTATTAGGCCAAATGTAATGTAAATGACAAGAAAGAAAAGTCGGTGAAAAGATACCTTGCCGTGGACAGGATTCGAACCTTCGACCTTCAAATAATCCGTTCGATGCTCTATCACTGAGCTACCACGACAGCCATCTTCCCAGCCACTTTATTGGGTATCTATGTCAATTTGAACGTGGGAGTGTCAGTCAGCGCCACTAGTAGCCATGGCGGCGAGCGTGGCACACTCCTTATGAGCCTGTTTGGCGTCACGTAGCACGTGAACATATTGCGAACTGGCAGCTGACCAATAGTACACCGTATACAACCTAGAGGCACCAAGTCTGCCAGTACGAGACCCTCGTTAATGAATGAGGGAAACAAGTGTAAACTTGAAGGATCGTTTTTTGTGTTTTACACAAAAATATTGAGATCAAATGGACAATAATGCCAACGAAGGAACAGGGTAGGTTATTAGGCCAACTGTATTGTAAATGAGAAGAAAGAAAAGTGGGTGAAAAGATACCTTGCATTGGACAGGATCCGAACCTGCGACCTTCGAATAACGCGTTCGATGGTCTTACCACTGAGCTAATTTGACAGCTATCTTCCCAGCCACATTATAGGGTATCTATGTCAATTTAAACGTGAGAGTGTCAGTCAGCGCCACTAGTAGCCAGGGCGGCGAGCGTGGCACACTCCTTATGAGCCTGTTTGGCGTCACGTAGCACGTGAACATATTGCTAACTGGCAGGTGACCAATAGTCCACCGTATACAACCTAGAGGCACCAAGTCTGCCAGTACGAGACCCTCGGTAATGAATGAGGGAAACAAATGTAAACTTAACGGCTCGTTTTTCGTGTTTTACACATTATTAATGAGATCAAATGGACAATAATGCCAACGAAGGAACAGGGTAGGTTATTAGGCCAACTGTAATGTAAATGAGAAGAAAGAAAAGTGGGTGAAAAGATCCCTTGCCGTGGACAGGATTCGAACCGGCGACCTTCGAATAACGCGTTCGATGGTCTACCACTGAGCTAATATGACAGCCATCTTCCCAGCCATTTTATTGGGTATCTATGTCAATTTAAACGTGGGAGTGTCAGTCAGCGCCACTAGTAGCCACGGCAGCGAGCGTGGCACAGTCCTTATGAGCCTGTTTGGCGTCACGTAGCAGGTGAACATATTGCTAACTGGCAGCTGACCAATAGTCCACCGTATACAACCTGGAGGCACCAAGTCTGCCAGTACGAGACCCTCGTTAATGAATGAGGGAAACATCTGTAACTTAATGAATAAGAGAAACAATTGTAAACTTGAGAGTTCGTATTTCGTGGTTTACACAGTATTTATGAGATATAACAGACAATATTTCCAACGAAGAGACAGGGTAAGTTACTAGGCTAACTGTAATGTACATGAGAAGAAAAGTGGGTGAAAAGATCCCTTGCCGTGGACAGGATTCGAACCGGCGACCTTCGAATAACGCGTTCGATGGTCTACCACTGAGCTAATTTGACAGCCATCTTCCCAGCCACTTTATTGGGTATCTATGTCAATTTAAACATGGGAGTGTCAGTCAGCGCCACTAGTAGCCAGGGCGGCGAGCGTTTTACACTCCTTATGAGCCTGTTTGGCCTCACGTAGCACGTGAACATAATGCTAACTGGCAGCTGACCAATAGTCCACCGTATACAACCTAGAGGCACCAAGTCTGCCAGTACGAGACCCTCGTTAATGAATGAGGGCAACAAGTGTAAACTTGAAGGATCGTTTTTTGTGTTTCACACAAAAATATTGATATCAAATGGACAATAATGCCAACGAAGGAACAGGGTAGGTTATTAGGCCAACAGTAATGTAAATGAGAAGAAAGAAAAGTGGGTGAAAAGATACCTTGCCTTGGACAGGATCCGAACCTGCGACCTTCGAATAACGCGTTCGATGGTCTACCACTGAGCTACTACGACAGCCATCTTCCCAGCCCCTTTATTAGGTATCTATGTCAACTTAAACGTGGCAGTGTCAGTCAGCGCCACTAGTAGCCATGGCGGCGAGCGTGGCACACTCCTTATGAGCCTGTTTGGCGTCACGTAGCACGTGAACATATTGCTAACTGGCAGCTGACCAATAGTCCACCGTATACAACCTAGAGGCACCAAGTCTGCCAGTACGAGACCCTCGGTAATGAATGAGGGAAACAAGTGTAAACTTAACGGCTCGTTTTTCGTGTTTTACACAATATTAATGAGATATAACCGACAATAATGCCCACGAAGGACCAGGGTAAGTTATTAGGCCAAATGTAATGTAAATGACAAGAAAGAAAAGTGGGTGAAAAGATACCTTGCCGTGGACAGGATTCGAACCTGCGACCTTCGAATAACGCGTTCGATGGTCTACCACTGAGCTACCACGACAGCCATCTTCCCAGCCACTTTATTGGGTATCTATGTCAGCCAACTTAAACGTGGGAGTGTCAGTCAGCGCCACTAGTAGCCATGGCGGCGAGCGTGGCACACTCTTTATGAGCCTGTTTGGCGTCACGTAGCGCGTGAACATATTGCCAACTGGCAGCTGACCAATAGTCTACCGTATACAACCTAGAGGCACCAAGTCTGCCAGTACGAGACCCTCGTTAATGAATGAGGGAAACAAGTGTAAACCTAAAGGCTCGTTTTTCGTGTTTTATACAATAATACTGAGATCTAATGGACAATAATGCCAACGACGGAGCAGGGTAAGTTATTAGGCCAACTGTAATGTAAATGAGAAGAAAGAAAGTGGGTGAAAAGATACCTTGCCTTGGACAGGATCCGAACCTGCGACCTTCGAATAACGCGTTCGATGGTCTACCACTGAGCGACTACGACAGCCATCTTCCCAGCCACTTTAATAGGTATCTATGTCAACTTAAACGTGGGAGTGTCAGTCAGCGCCACTAGTAGCCATGGCGGCGATCGTGGCACACTCCTTATGAGCCTGTTTGGCGTCACGTAGCACGTGAACATATTGCTAACTGGCAGCTGACCAATAGTCTACCGTATACAACCTAGAGGCACCAAGTCTGCCAGTATGAGTACCTCGTTAATGAATAAGCGAAACAAGTGTAAACTTAAGTGCTCATGTTTCGTGGTTTACACAATATTTATGAGATATAACAGACAATATTTCCAACGAAGGTACAGGGTAAGTTACTAGGCCAACTGTAGTGTAAATGAGGTGAAAAGTGGGTGAAAAGATCCCTTGCCGTGGACAGGATTCAAGCCGGTGACCTTCGAATAACGCGTTCGATGGTCTACCGCTGAGCTAATTTGACAGCCATCTTCCCAGCCACTTTATTGGGTATCTATGTCAATTTAAACGTGAGAGTGTCAGTCAGCGCCACTAGTAGCCATGGCGGCGAGCGTGGCACATTCCTTTTGAGCCTGTTTGGCGTCACATAGCAAGTGAACATATTGCTAACTGGCAGCTGACCAATGGTCCACCGTATACAATCTAGAGGCACCAAGTCTGCCAGTACGAGACCCTCGTTAATGAATAAGGGAAACAAGTGTAAACCTAAGGGCTCGTTTTTCGTGTTTTACACAACATTATTGAGATCTAACAGACAATAATGCCAACGAAGGTACAGGGTAAGTTAATAGGCCAACTGTAATGTAAATAAGAAAAAAAGGTAGGTGAAAAGATACCTTGCCCTGGACGGGATTCAAACCTGCGACCTTCGAATAACGCGTTCGATGGTCTATCACTGAGCTACCTCGACAGCCATCTTCCCAGCCACTTTATTGGGTATCTATGTCAACCAACCTAAACGTGGGAGTGTCAGTCAAGGCCACTAGTAGCCATGGCGGCGAGCGTGGCACACTCCTTATGAGCCTGTTTGGCGTCACGTAGCGCGTGAACATATTGCCAACTGGCAGCTGACCAATAGTCTACCGTATACAACCTAGAGGCACCAAGTCTGCCAGTACGAGACCCTCGTTAATGAATGAGGGAAACAAGTGTAAACCTAAAGGCTCGTTTTTCGTGTTTTATACAATAATACTGAGATCTAATGGACAATAATGCCAACGACGGAGCAGGGTAAGTTATTAGGCCAACTGTAATGTAAATGAGAAGAAAGAAAGTGGGTGAAAAGATACCTTGCCTTGGACAGGATCCGAACCTGCGACCTTCGAATAACGCGTTCGATGGTCTACCACTGAGCGACTACGACAGCCATCTTCCCAGCCACTTTAATAGGTATCTATGTCAACTTAAACGTGGGAGTGTCAGTCAGCGCCACTAGTAGCCATGGCGGCGATCGTGGCACACTCCTTATGAGCCTGTTTGGCGTCACGTAGCACGTGAACATATTGCTAACTGGCAGCTGACCAATAGTCTACCGTATACAACCTAGAGGCACCAAGTCTGCCAGTATGAGTACCTCGTTAATGAATAAGCGAAACAAGTGTAAACTTAAGTGCTCATGTTTCGTGGTTTACACAATATTTATGAGATATAACAGACAATATTTCCAACGAAGGTACAGGGTAAGTTACTAGGCCAACTGTAGTGTAAATGAGGTGAAAAGTGGGTGAAAAGATCCCTTGCCGTGGACAGGATTCAAGCCGGTGACCTTCGAATAACGCGTTCGATGGTCTACCGCTGAGCTAATTTGACAGCCATCTTCCCAGCCACTTTATTGGGTATCTATGTCAATTTAAACGTGAGAGTGTCAGTCAGCGCCACTAGTAGCCATGGCGGCGAGCGTGGCACATTCCTTTTGAGCCTGTTTGGCGTCACATAGCAAGTGAACATATTGCTAACTGGCAGCTGACCAATGGTCCACCGTATACAATCTAGAGGCACCAAGTCTGCCAGTACGAGACCCTCGTTAATGAATAAGGGAAACAAGTGTAAACCTAAGGGCTCGTTTTTCGTGTTTTACACAACATTATTGAGATCTAACAGACAATAATGCCAACGAAGGTACAGGGTAAGTTAATAGGCCAACTGTAATGTAAATAAGAAAAAAAGGTAGGTGAAAAGATACCTTGCCCTGGACGGGATTCAAACCTGCGACCTTCGAATAACGCGTTCGATGGTCTATCACTGAGCTACCTCGACAGCCATCTTCTCAGCCACTTTATTGGGTATCTATGTCAACTTAAACGTGGGAGTGTCAGTCAGCGCCACTAGTAGCCATGGCGGCGAGCGTGGCACACTCCTTGTGAGCCTGTTTGGCATCACGTAGCACGTGAACATATTGCTAACTGACAGCTGACCAATAGTCCACCATATACAACCTAAAGGCATCAAGTCTGCCAGTACGAGACCCTCGTTAATGAATGAGGGAAACAAGTGTAAACTTAACGGCTCGGTTTTAGTGTTTTAAAAATAATATTGACATCTAACAGACAATAATTCTAACGAAGGTATAGGGTAAGGTTTTAGGCCAACTGTAATGTAGAGGGGAAGAAAGAAAAATAGGTGAAAAGATACTTTGCCGTGGAAAGGATCCCAACCTGCGACCTTCGAATAACGCGTTCGATGGTCCACCACTGAGCTACCACGACAGCCATCTTCCCAGGCACTTTATTGGGTATCTGTGTCAATTTTAACGTGAGAGTGTCAGTCAGCGCCACTAGTAGCCAGGGCGGCGAGCGTGGCACACTCCTTATGAGCCTGTTTGGCTTCACGTAGCACGTGAACATATTGCTAACTGGCCGCTGACCAATAGTCCACCGTATACAACCTAGAGGCACCAAGTCTGCCAGTAAGAGACGCTCGTTAATGAATGAGGGAAACAAGTATAAACTTGAAGGCTCGTTTTTCGTGTTTTACATAAAAATATTGAGATCAAATGGACAATAATGCCAACGAAGGAACAGGGTAGGTTATTAGGCCAACTGTAATGTAAATGAGAATAAAGAAAAGTGGGTGAAAAGATACCTTGCCTTGGACAGGATCCGAACCTGCGACCTTCGAATAACGCGTTCGATGGTCTACCACTGAGCGACTACGACAGCCATCTTCCCAGCCACTTTAATAGGTATCTATGTCAACTTAAACGTGGGAGTGTCAGTCAGCGCCACTAGTAGCCATGGCGGCGATCGTGGCACACTCCTTATGAGCCTGTTTGGCGTCACGTAGCACGTGAACATATTGCTAACTGGCAGCTGACCAATAGTCTACCGTATACAACCTAGAGGCACCAAGTCTGCCAGTATGAGTACCTCGTTAATGAATAAGCGAAACAAGTGTAAACTTAAGTGCTCATGTTTCGTGGTTTACACAATATTTATGAGATATAACAGACAATATTTCCAACGAAGGTACAGGGTAAGTTACTAGGCCAACTGTAGTGTAAATGAGGTGAAAAGTGGGTGAAAAGATCCCTTGCCGTGGACAGGATTCAAGCCGGTGACCTTCGAATAACGCGTTCGATGGTCTACCGCTGAGCTAATTTGACAGCCATCTTCCCAGCCACTTTATTGGGTATCTATGTCAATTTAAACGTGAGAGTGTCAGTCAGCGCCACTAGTAGCCATGGCGGCGAGCGTGGCACATTCCTTTTGAGCCTGTTTGGCGTCACATAGCAAGTGAACATATTGCTAACTGGCAGCTGACCAATGGTCCACCGTATACAATCTAGAGGCACCAAGTCTGCCAGTACGAGACCCTCGTTAATGAATAAGGGAAACAAGTGTAAACCTAAGGGCTCGTTTTTCGTGTTTTACACAACATTATTGAGATCTAACAGACAATAATGCCAACGAAGGTACAGGGTAAGTTAATAGGCCAACTGTAATGTAAATAAGAAAAAAAGGTAGGTGAAAAGATACCTTGCCCTGGACGGGATTCAAACCTGCGACCTTCGAATAACGCGTTCGATGGTCTATCACTGAGCTACCTCGACAGCCATCTTCCCAGCCACTTTATTGGGTATCTATGTCAACCAACCTAAACGTGGGAGTGTCAGTCAAGGCCACTAGTAGCCATGGCGGCGAGCGTGGCACACTCCTTATGAGCCTGTTTGGCGTCACGTAGCACGTGAACATATTGCTAACTGGCAGCTGACCAATAGTCTACCGTATACAGCCTAGACGCACCAAGTCTGCCAGTACGAGTACCTCGTTAATGAATAAGCGAAACAAATGTAAACTTGAGAGCTCGTGTTTCGTGGTTTACACAATATTTATGAGATATAACAGACAATATTTCCAGCGAAGGTACAGGGTGCGCTACTAGGCCAACTGTAATGTAAATGAGAAGAAAAGTGGGTGAAAAGATCCCTTGTCGTGGACAGGATTCGAAGCGGCAACCTTCGAATAACGCGTTCGATGGTCTAGTACTGAGCTAATTTGACAGCCATCTTCCCAGCCACTTTATTGGGTATCTATGTCAATTTAAACGTGAGAGTGTCAGTCAGCGCCACTAGTAGCCATGGCGGCGAGCGTGGCACACTCCTTATGAGCCTGTTTGGCGTCACGAGACGTGAACATATTGCTAACTGGCAGCTGACCAATAGTCCACCGTATACAACCTAGAGGCACCAAGTCTGCCAGTACAAGACCCTCGGTAATGAATGAGGGAAACAAGTGTAAACTTAACAGCTCGTTTTTCGTGTTTTACACAATATTAATGGGATATAACAGACAATAATGCCAACGAAGAACCAGAATAAGTTATTAGGCCAAATGTAATGTAAATGACAAGAAAGAAAAGTCGGTGAAAAGATACCTTGCCGTGGACAGGATTCGAACCTTCGACCTTCGAATAACGCGTTCGATGCTCTATCACTGAGCTACCACGACAGCCATCTTCCCAGCCACTTTATTGGGTATCTATGTCAATTTGAACGTGGGAGTGTCAGTCAGCGCCACTAGTAGCCATGGCGGCGAGCGTGGCACACTCCTTATGAGCCTGTTTGGCGTCACGTAGCACGTGAACATATTGCGAACTGGCAGCTGACCAATGGTACACCGTATACAACCTAGAGGCACCAAGTCTGCCAGTACGAGACCCTCGTTAATGAATGAGAGAAACAAGTGTAAACTTGAAGGATCGTTTTTTGTGTTTTACACAAAAATATTGAGATCAAATGGACAATAATGCCAACGAAGGAACAGGGTAGGTTATTAGGCCAACTGTATTGTAAATGAGAAGAAAGAAAAGTGGGTGAAAAGATACCTTTCCTTGGACAGGATCCGAACCTGCGACCTTCGAATAACGCGTTCGATGGTCTACCACTGAGCTAATTTGACAGCCATCTTCCCAGCCACTTTATTGGGTATCTATGTCAACTTAAACGTGGGAGTGTCAGTCAGCGCCACTAGTAGCCATGGCGGCGAGCGTGGCACACTCCTTATGAGCCTGTTTGGCGTCACGTAGCACGTGAACATATTGCTAACTGGCAGCTGACCAATAGTCCACCGTATACAACCTAGAGGCACCAAGTCTGCCAGTACGAGACCCTCGGTAATGAATGAGGGAAACAAGTGTAAACTTAACGGCTCGTTTTTCGTGTTTTACACATTATTAATGAGATCAAATGGACAATAATGCCAACGAAGGAACAGGGTAGGTTATCAGGCCAACTGTAATGTAAATGAGAAGAAAGAAAAGTGGGTGAAAAGATCCCTTGCCGTGGACAGGATTCGAACCGGCGACCTTCGAATAACGCGTTCGATGGTCTACCACTGAGCTACTACGACAGCCATCTTCCCAGCCACTTTATTAGGTATCTATGTCAAATTAAACGTGGGAGTGTCAGTCAGCGTCACTAGTAGCCATGGTGGCGAGCGTGGCACACTCCTTATGAGCCTGTTTGGCGTCACGTAGCACGTGAACATATTGCTAACTGGCAGCTGACCAATATTCTACCGTATACAACCTAGAGGCACCAAGTCTGCCAGTACGAGTACCTCGTTAATGAATAAGCGAAACAAGTGTAAACTTAAGTGCTCATGTTTCGTGGTTTACACAATATTTATGAGATATAACAGACAATATTTCCAACGAAGGTACAGGGTAAGTTACTAGGCCAACTGTAATGTAAATGAGAAGAAAAGTGGGTGAAAAGATCCCTTGCCGTGGACAGGATTCAAACCGGCGACCTTCGAATAACGCGTTCGATGGTCTACCACTGAGCTAATTTGACAGCCATCTTCCCAGCCACTTTATTGGGTATCTATGTCAATTTAAACGTGAGAGTGTCAGTCAGCGCCACTAGTAGCCATGGCGGCGAGCGTGGCACACTCCTTATGAGCCTGTTTGGCGTCACGTAGCACGTGAACATATTGCTAACTGGCAGCTGACCAATAGTGCACCGTATACAACCTAGAGGCACCAAGTCTGCCAGTACGAGACCCTCGTTAATGAATGAGGGAAACAAGTGTAACTTAATGAATAAGAGAAACAAGTGTAAACTTGAGAGTTCGTATTTCGTGGTTTACACAATATTTATGAGATATAACAGACAATATTTCCAACGAAGGTACAGGGTAAATTACTAGGCCAACTGTAATGTAAATGAGAAGAAAGAAAGTGGGTGAAAAGATACCTTGCCTTGGACAGGATCCAAACCTGCGACCTTCGAATAACGCGTTCGATGGTCTACCACTGAGCTACTACGACAGCCATTTTCTCAGCCACTTTATTGGGTATCTATGTCAACTTAAACGTGGGAGTGTCAGTCAGCGCCACTAGTAGCCATGGCGGCGAGCGTGGCACACTCCTTGTGAGCCTGTTTGGCATCACGTAGCACGTGAACATATTGCTAACTGACAGCTGACCAATAGTCCACCAAATACAACCTAGAGGCATCAAGTCTGCCAGTACGAGACCCTCGTTAATGAATGAGGGAAACAAGTGTAAACTTAACGGCTCGGTTTTAGTGTTTTAAAAATAATATTGACATCTAACAGACAATAATTCTAACGAAGGTATAGGGTAAGGTTTTAGGCCAACTGTAATGTAAAGGGGAAGAAAGAAAAATAGGTGAAAAGATACTTTGCCGTGGAAAGGATCCCAACCTGCGACCTTCGAATAACGCGTTCGATGGTCCACCACTGAGCTACCACGACAGCCATCTTCCCAGGCACTTTATTGGGTATCTGTGTCAATTTTAACGTGAGAGTGTCAGTCAGCGCCACTAGTAGCCAGGGCGGCGAGCGTGGCACACTCCTTATGAGCCTGTTTGGCTTCACGTAGCACGTGAACATAATGCTAACTGGCAGCTGACCAATAGTCCACCGTATACAACCTAGAGGCACCAAGTCTGCCAGTAAGAGACGCTCGTTAATGAATGAGGGTAACAAGTATAAACTTGAAGGCTCGTTTTTCGTGTTTTACACAAAAATATTGAGATCAAATGGACAATGATGCCAACGAAGGAACAGGGTAGGTTATTAGGCCAACTGTAATGTAAATGAGAATAAAGAAAAGTGGGTGAAAAGATACCTTGCCTTGGACAGGATCCGAACCTGCGACCTTCGAATAACGCGTTCGATGGTCTACCACTGAGCTACTACGACAGCCATCTTCCCAGCCACTTTATTAGGTATCTATGTCAACTTAAACGTGGGAGTGTCAGTAAGCGCCACTAGTAGCCATGGCGGCGATCGTGGCACACTCCTTATGAGCCTGTTTGGCGTCACGTAGCACGTGAACATATTGCTAACTGGCAGCTGACCAATATTCTACCGTATACAACCTAGAGGCACCAAGTCTGCCAGTACGAGTACCTCGTTAATGAATAAGCGAAACAAGTGTAAACTTAAGTGCTCATGTTTCGTGGTTTACACAATATTTATGAGATATAACAGACAATATTTCCAACGAAGGTACAGGGTAAGTTACTAGGCCAACTGTAATGTAAATGAGAAGAAAAGTGGGTGAAAAGATCCCTTGCCGTGGACAGGATTCAAACCGGCGACCTTCGAATAACGCGTTCGATGGTCTACCACTGAGCTAATTTGACAGCCATCTTCCCAGCCACTTTATTGGGTATCTATGTCAATTTAAACGTGAGAGTGTCAGTCAGCGCCTCTAGTAGCCATGGCGGCGAGCGTGGCACACTCCTTATGAGCCTGTTTGGCGTCACGTAGCACGTGAACATATTGCTAACTGGCAGCTGACCAATAGTCCACCGTATACAACCTAGAGGCACCAAGTCTGCCAGTACGAGACCCTCGTTAATGAATGAGGGAACCAAGTGTAACTTAATGAATAAGAGAAACAAGTGTAAACTTGAGAGTTCGTATTTCGTGGTTTACACAATATTTATGAGATATAACAGACAATATTTCCAACGAAGGTACAGGGTAAATTACTAGGCCAACTGTAATGTAAATGAGAAGAAAGAAAGTTGGTGAAAAGATACCTTGCCTTGGACAGGATCCAAACCTGCGACCTTCGAATAACGCGTTCGATGGTCTACCACTGAGCTACTGCGACAGCCATCTTCTCAGCCACTTTATTGGGTATCTATGTCAACTTAAACGTGGGAGTGTCAGTCAGCGCCACTAGTAGCCATGGCGGCGAGCGTGGCACACTCCTTGTGAGCCTGTTTGGCATCACGTAGCACGTGAACATATTGCTAACTGACAGCTGACCAATAGTCCACCATATACAACCTAGAGGCATCAAGTCTGCCAGTACGAGACCCTCGTTAATGAATGAGGGAAACAAGTGTAAACTTAACGGCTCGGTTTTAGTGTTTTAAAAATAATATTGACATCTAACAGACAATATTTCTAACGAAGGTATAGGGTAAGGTTTTAAGCCAACTGTAATGTAAAGGGGAAGAAAGAAAAATAGGTGAAAAGATACTTTGCCGTGGAAAGGATCCCAACCTGCGACCTTCGAATAACGCGTTCGATGGTCCACCACTGAGCTACCACGACAGCCATCTTCCCAGGCACTTTATTGGGTATCTGTGTCAATTTTAACGTGAGAGTGTCAGTCAGCGCCACTAGTAGCCAGGGCGGCGAGCGTGGCACACTCCTTATGAGCCTGCTTGGCTTCACGTAGCACGTGAACATATTGCTAACTGGCAGCTGACCAATAGTCCACCGTATACAACCTAGAGGCACCAAGTCTGCCAGAAAGAGACGCTTGTTAATGAATGAGGGAAACAAGTATAAACTTGAAGGCTCGTTTTTCGTGTTTTACACAAAAATATTGAGATCAAATGGACAATAATGCCAACGAAGGAACAGGGTAGGTTATTAGGCCAACTGTAATGTAAATGAGAATAAAGAAAAGTGGGTGAAAAGATACCTTGCCTTGGACAGGATCCGAACCTGCGACCTTCGAATAACGCGTTCGATGGTCTACCACTGAGCTACTACGACAGCCATCTTTCCAGCCACTTTAATAGGTATCTATGTCAACTTAAACGTGGGAGTGTCAGTCAGCGCCACTAGTAGCCATGGCGGCGATCGTGGCGCACTCCTTATGAGCCTGTTTGGCGTCACGTAGCACGTGAACATATTGCTAACTGGCAGCTGACCAATAGTCTACCGTATACAACCTAGAGGCACCAAGTCTGCCAGTACGAGTACCTCGTTAATGAATAAGCGAAACAAGTGTAAACTTAAGTGCTCATGTTTCGTGGTTTACACAATATTTATGAGATATAACAGACAATATTTCCAACGAAGGTACAGGGTAAGTTACTAGGCCAACTGTAGTTGAAATGAGGTTAAAAGTGGGTGAAAAGATCCCTTGCCGTGGACAGGATTCAAGCCGGTGACCTTCGAATAACGCGTTCGATGGTCTACCACTGAGCTAATTTGACAGCCATCTTCCCAGCCACTTTATTGGGTATCTATGTCAATTTAAACGTGAGAGTGTCAGTCAGCGCCACTAGTAGCCATGGCGGCGAGCGTGGCACATTCCTTTTGAGCCTGTTTGGCGTCACATAGCAAGTGAACATATTGCTAACTGGCAGCTGACCAATAGTCCACCGTATACAATCTAGAGGCACCAAGTCTGCCAGAGGAGACCCTCGTAAATGAATAAGGGAAACAAGTGTAAACCTAAGGGCTCGTTTTTCGTGTTTTACACAACATTATTGAGATCTAACAGACAATAATGCCAACGAAGGTACAGGGTAAGTTATAGGCCAACTGTAATGTAAATAAGAAAAAAAGGTAGGTGAAAAGATACCTTGCCCTGAACGGGATTTAAACCTGCGACCTTCGAATAACGCGTTCGATGGTCTATCACTGAGCTACCTCGACAGCCATCTTCCCAGCCACTTTATTGGGTATCTATGTCAACCAACCTAAACGTGGGAGTGTCAGTCAGCGCCACTAGTAGCCATGGCGGCGAGCGTGGCACACTCCTTATGAGCCTGTTTGGCGTCACGTAGCACGTGAACATATTGCTAACTGGCAGCTGACCAATAGTCTACCGTATACAGCCTAGACGCACCAAGTCTGCCAGTACGAGTACCTCGTTAAAGAATAAGCGAAACAAATGTAAACTTAAGAGCTCGTGTTTCGTGGTTTACACAATATTTATGAGATATAACAGACAATATTTCCAGCGAAGGTAGAGGGTAAGTTACTAGGCCAACTGTAATGTAAATGAGAAGAAAAGTGGGTGAAAAGATCCCTTGCCGTGGACAGGATTCGAACCGGCAACCTTCGAATAACGCGTTCGATGGTCTAGTACTGAGCTAATTTGACAGCCATCTTCCCAGCCACTTTATTGGGGATCTATGTCAATTTAAACGTGAGAGTGTCAGTCAGCGCCACTAGTAGCCATGGCGGCGAGCGTGGCACACTCCTTTTGAGCCTGTTTGGCGTCACATAGCACGTGAACATATTGCTAACTGGCAGCTGACCAATAGTCCACCGTATACAATCTAGAGGCACCAAGTCTGCCAGTACGAGACCCTCGTTAATGAGTAAGGGAAACAAGTGTAAACTTAACGGTTCGTTTTTCGTGTTTTACACAATATTCATGGGATATAACAGACAATAATGCCAACGAAGGACCAGGGTAAGTTATTAGGCCAAATGTAATGTAAATGACAAGAAAGAAAAGTCGGTGAAAAGATACCTTGCCGTGGACAGGATTCAAACCTTCGACCTCCGAATAACGCGTTCGATGCTCTATCACTGAGCTACCACGACAGCCATCTTCCCAGCCACTTTATTGGGTATCTATGTCAATTTGAACGTGGGAGTGTCAGTCAGCGCCACTAGTAGCCATGGCGGCGAGCGTGGCACACTCCTTATGAGCCTGTTTGGCGTCACGTAGCACGTGAACATATTGCGAACTGGCAGCTGACCAATAGTACACCGTATACAACCTAGAGGCACCAAGTCTGCCAGTACGAGACCCTCGTTAATGAATGAGGGAAACAAGTGTAAACTTGAAGGATCGTTTTTTGAGTTTTACACAAAAATATTGAGATCAAATGGACAATAATGCCAACGAAGGAACAGGGTAGGTTATTAGGCCAACTGTAATGTAAATGAGAAGAAAGAAAAGTGGGTGAAAAGATACCTTGCCTTGGACAGGATCCGAACCTGCGACCTTGGAATAACGCGTTCGATGGTCTACCACTGAGCTACTACGACAGCCATCTTCCCAGCCACTTTATTAGGTATCTATGTCAACTTAAACGTGGGAGTGTCAGTCAGCGCCACTAGTAGCCATGGCGGCGAGCGTGGCACACTCCTTATGAGCCTGTTTGGCGTCACGTAGCACGTGAACATATTGCTAACTGGCAGCTGACCAATAGTCCACCGTATACAACCTAGAGGCACCAAGTCTGCCAGTACGAGACCCTCGGTAATGAATGAAGGAAACAAGTGTAAACTTAACGGCTCGTTTTTCGTGTTTTACACATTATTAATGAGATATAACAGACAATAATGCCAACGAAGGACCAGGGTAAGTTATTAGGCCAAATGTAATGTAAATGACAAGAAAAGTGGGTGAAAAGATACCTTGCCGTGGACAGGATTCGAACCTGCGACCGTCGAATAACGCGTTCGATGGTCTACCACTGAGATAATTTGGCAGCCATCTTCCCAGCCACTTTATTGGGTATCTATGTCAATTTAAACGTGAGTGTCAGTCAGCGCCACTAGTAGCCAGGACGGCGAGCATGGCACACTCCTTATGAGTCTGTTTGGCGTCACGTAGCACGTGAGCATATTGCTAACTGGCAGCTGACCAATAGTCCACCGTATACAACCTAGAGGCACCAAGTCTGCCAATACGAGACCCTCGTTAATGAATAAGGGAAACAAGTGTAAACTTGAAGGCTCGTTTTTCATGTTTTACACAAAAATATTGAGATCAAATGGACAATAATGCCAACGAAGGAACAGGGTAGGTTATTAGGCCAACTGTAATGTAAATGAGAAGAAGAAAAGTGGGTGAAAAGATATCTTGCCTTGGACAGGATCCGAACCTGCGACCTTCGAATAACGCGTTCGATGGTCTACCACTGAGCTACTACGACAGCCATCTTCCCAGCCACTTTATTAGGTATCTATGTCAAATTAAACGTGGGAGTGTCAGTCAGCGTCACTAGTAGCCATGGTGGCGAGCGTGGCACACTCCTTATGAGCCTGTTTGGCGTCACGTAGCACGTGAACATATTGCTAACTGGCAGCTGACCAATAGTCCACCGTATACAATCTAGAGGCACCAAGTCTGCCAGTACGAGACCCTCGTTAATGAGTAAGGGAAACAAGTGTAAACTTAACGGTTCGTTTTTCGTGTTTTACACAATATTCATGGGATATAACAGACAATAATGCCAACGAAGGACCAGGGTAAGTTATTAGGCCAAATGTAATGTAAATGACAAGAAAGAAAAGTCGGTGAAAAGATACCTTGCCGTGGACAGGATTCAAACCTTCGACCTCCGAATAACGCGTTCGATGCTCTATCACTGAGCTACCACGACAGCCATCTTCCCAGCCACTTTATTGGGTATCTATGTCAATTTGAACGTGGGAGTGTCAGTCAGCGCCACTAGTAGCCATGGCGGCGAGCGTGGCACACTCCTTATGAGCCTGTTTGGCGTCACGTAGCACGTGAACATATTGCGAACTGGCAGCTGACCAATAGTACACCGTATACAACCTAGAGGCACCAAGTCTGCCAGTACGAGACCCTCGTTAATGAATGAGGGAAACAAGTGTAAACTTGAAGGATCGTTTTTTGAGTTTTACACAAAAATATTGAGATCAAATGGACAATAATGCCAACGAAGGAACAGGGTAGGTTATTAGGCCAACTGTAATGTAAATGAGAAGAAAGAAAAGTGGGTGAAAAGATACCTTGCCTTGGACAGGATCCGAACCTGCGACCTTGGAATAACGCGTTCGATGGTCTACCACTGAGCTACTACGACAGCCATCTTCCCAGCCACTTTATTAGGTATCTATGTCAACTTAAACGTGGGAGTGTCAGTCAGCGCCACTAGTAGCCATGGCGGCGAGCGTGGCACACTCCTTATGAGCCTGTTTGGCGTCACGTAGCACGTGAACATATTGCTAACTGGCAGCTGACCAATAGTCCACCGTATACAACCTAGAGGCACCAAGTCTGCCAGTACGAGACCCTCGGTAATGAATGAAGGAAACAAGTGTAAACTTAACGGCTCGTTTTTCGTGTTTTACACATTATTAATGAGATATAACAGACAATAATGCCAACGAAGGACCAGGGTAAGTTATTAGGCCAAATGTAATGTAAATGACAAGAAAAGTGGGTGAAAAGATACCTTGCCGTGGACAGGATTCGAACCTGCGACCGTCGAATAACGCGTTCGATGGTCTACCACTGAGATAATTTGGCAGCCATCTTCCCAGCCACTTTATTGGGTATCTATGTCAATTTAAACGTGAGTGTCAGTCAGCGCCACTAGTAGCCAGGACGGCGAGCATGGCACACTCCTTATGAGTCTGTTTGGCGTCACGTAGCACGTGAGCATATTGCTAACTGGCAGCTGACCAATAGTCCACCGTATACAACCTAGAGGCACCAAGTCTGCCAATACGAGACCCTCGTTAATGAATAAGGGAAACAAGTGTAAACTTGAAGGCTCGTTTTTCATGTTTTACACAAAAATATTGAGATCAAATGGACAATAATGCCAACGAAGGAACAGGGTAGGTTATTAGGCCAACTGTAATGTAAATGAGAAGAAGAAAAGTGGGTGAAAAGATATCTTGCCTTGGACAGGATCCGAACCTGCGACCTTCGAATAACGCGTTCGATGGTCTACCACTGAGCTACTACGACAGCCATCTTCCCAGCCACTTTATTAGGTATCTATGTCAAATTAAACGTGGGAGTGTCAGTCAGCGTCACTAGTAGCCATGGTGGCGAGCGTGGCACACTCCTTATGAGCCTGTTTGGCGTCACGTAGCACGTGAACATATTGCTAACTGGCAGCTGACCAATATTCTACCGTATACAACCTAGAGGCACCAAGTCTGCCAGTACGAGTACCTCGTTAATGAATAAGCGAAACAAGTGTAAACTTAAGTGCTCATGTTTCGTGGTTTACACAATATTATGAGATCTAACAGACAATAATTCCAACTAAGGTACAGGGTAAGCTATTAGGCCAACTGTAATGTAAAGGGGAAGAAAGAAAAGTGGGTGAAAAGATACCTTGCCTTGGACAGGATCCGAACCTGCGACCTTCGAATAACGCGTTCGATGGTCTACCACTGAGCTACTACGACAGCTATCTTCCCAGCCACTTTATTAGGTATCTATGTCAACTTAAACGTGGGATTGTCAGTCAGCGCCACTAGTAGCCATGGCGGCGAGCGTGGCACACTCCTTATGAGCCTGTTTGGCGTCACGTAGCACGTGAATATATTGCTAACTGGCCGCTGACCAATAGTCCACCGTATACAACCTAGAGGCACCAAGTCTGCCAGTACGAGACCCTCGTTAATGAATGAGGGAAACAAGTGTAAACTTGAAGGCTCGTTTTTCGTGTTTTACACAAAATTATTGAGATCAAATGGACAATAATGCCAACGAAGGAACAGGGTAGGTTATTAGGCGAACTGTAATGTAAATAAGAAGAAAGAAAAGTGGGTGAAAAGATCCCTTGCCGTGGACAGGATTCGAACCGGCGACCTTCCAATAACGCGTTCGATGGTCTTCCACTGAGCTACTACGACAGCCATCTTCCCAGCCACTGTATTAGGTATCTATGTCAACTTAAACATGGGAGTGTCAGTCAGCGCCACAAGTAGCCATGGCGGCGAGCGTGGCACGCTCCTTATGAGCCTGTTTGGCGTCACGTACCACGTGAACAAATTGCTAACTGGCAGCTGACCAATAGTCCACCGTATACAACCTAGAGGCACCAAGTCTGCCAGTACGAGACCCTCTTTAATGAATGAGGGAAACAAGTGTAACTTAATGAATAAAAGAAACAAGTGTAAACTTGAGAGCTCGTGTTTCGTGGTTTACACATAATTTATGAGATATAACAGACAATATTTCCAACGAAGGTACAGGGAAACTACTAGGCCAACTGTAATGTAAATGAGAAGAAAAGTGGGTGAAAAGATCCCTTGCCGTGGACAGGATTCGAACCGGCGACCTTCGAATAATGCGTTCGATGGCCTACCACTGAGCTAATTTGACAGCCATCTTTCCAGCTACTTTATTGAGTATCTATCTCAATTTAAACGTGAGAGTGTCAGTCAGCGCCACTAGTAGCCAGGGCGGCGAGCGTGGCACACTCCTTATGAGCCTGTTCGGCGTCACGTAGCACGTGAACATATTGCTAACTGGCAGCTGACCAATAGTCCACCGTATACAACCTAGAGGCACACAGTCTGCCAGTACGAGACCCTCGTTAATGAATGAGGGAAACAAGTGTAAACTTGAAGGATCGTTTTTTGTGTTTTAGACAAAAATATTGAGATCAAATGGACAATAATGCCAACGAAGGAACAGGGTAGGTTATTAGGCCAACTGTAATGTAAATAATAAGAAAGAAAAGTGGGTGAAAAGATACCTTGCCTTGGACAGGATCCGAACCTGCGACCTTCGAATAACGCGTTCGATGGTCTACCACTGAGCTACTACGACAGCCATCTTCCCAGCCACTTTATTAGGTATCTATGTCAAGTTAAACGTGGGAGTGTCAGTCAGCGCCACTAGTAGCCATGGCGGCGAGCGTGGCACACTCCTTATGAGCCTGTTTGGCGTCACGTAGCACGTGAACATATTGCTAACTGGCAGCTGACCAATAGTCCACCGTATACAACCTAGAGGCACCAAGTCTGCCAGTACGAGACCCTCGGTAATGAATGAGGGAAACAAGTGTAAACTTAACGGCTCGTTTTTTGTGTTTTACACATTAATAATGAGATATAACAGACAATAATGCCAACGAAGGACCAGGGTAAGTTATTAGGCCAAATGTATTGTAAATGACAAGAAAGAAAAGTGGGTGAAAAGATACCTTGCCTTGGACAGGATCCGAACCTGCGACCTTCGAATAACGTGTTCGATGTTCTACCACTGAGCTACTACGACAGCCATCTTCCCAGCCACTGTATTAGGTATCTATGTCAACTTAAACGTGGGAGTGTCAGTCAGCGCCACTAGTAGCCATGGCGGCGAGCGTGGCACACTCCTTATGAGCCTGTTTGGCGTCACGTAGGACGTGAACATATTGCTCACTGGCAGCTGACCAATAGTCCACAGTATACAACCTAGAGGCACCAAGTCTGCAAGTACGAGACCCTCAGTAATGAGTGAGGGAAACAAGTGTAAACATAACGGCTCGTTTTCCGTGTTTTACACAATATTAATGAGATCTAACAGACAATAATTCCAACTAAGGTACAGGGTAAGCTATTAGGCCAACTGTAATGTAAAGGGGAAGAAAGAAATGTGGGTGAAAAGATACCTTGCCATGGACAGGATCGGAACTTGCGATCTTCGAATAACGCGTTCGATAGTCTACCACTGAGCTACCACGACGGCCATCTTCCCAGCCACTTCATTGGGTATCTGTGTCAATTTAAACGTGGGAGTGTCAGTCAACACTACTAGTAGCCATGGCAGCGAGCGTTTTACACTCCTTATGAGCCTGTTTGGCGTCACGTAGCACGTGAACATATTGCCAACTGACAGCTGACCAATAGTCCACCATATACAACCTAGAGGCATCAAGCTTGCCAGTACGAGACCCTCGTTAATGAATGACGGAAACAAGTGTAAACTTAACGGCTCGTTTTTCGTGTTTTACACAATATTACTGAGATCTAATGGACAATAATGCTAACGACGGAACAGGGTAAGTTATTAGGCCAACTGTAATGTAAATGAGAAGAAAGAAAAGTGGGTGAAAAGATACCTTGCCTTGGAGAGGATCCAAACCTGCGACCTTCGAATAACGCGTTCGATGGTCTACCACTGAGCTACTACGACAGCCATCTTCCCAGCCACTTTATTAGGTATCTATGTCAACTTAAACGTGAGAGTGTCAGTCAGCGCCACTAGTAGCCATGGCGGCGAGCGTTTCACACTCCTTTGAGCCTGTTTGGCGTCACATAGCACGTGAACATATTGCTAACTGGCCGCTGACCAATAGTCCACCGTATACAATCTAGGGGCACCAAGTCTGCCAGTATGAGACCCTCGTTAATGAATAAGGGAAACAAGTGTAAACCTAAGGGCTCGTTTTTCGTGTTTTACACAACATTATTGAGATTTAACAGACAATAATGCCAACGAAGGTACAGGGTAAGTTACTAGGCCAACTGTAATGTAAATAAGAAAAAAAGTAGGTGAAAAGATACCTTGCCGTGGACGGGATTCAAACCTGCGACCTTCGAATAACGCGTTCGATGGTCTACCACTGAGCTACCTCGACAGCCACCTTCCCAGCCACTTTATTGGGTATCTATGTCAACCAACCTAAACGTGGGAGTGTCAGTCAGCGCCACTAGTAGCCATGGCGGCGAGCGTGGCACACTCCTTATGAGCCTGTTTGGCGTCACGTAGCACGTGAACATATTGCTAACTGGCAGCTGACCAATAGTCCACCGTATACAACCTAGAGGCACCAAGTCTGCCAGTACGAGACCCTCGGTAATGAATGAGGGAAACAAGTGTAAACTTAACGGCTCGTTTTTCGTGTTTTACACAATAATAATGAGATATAACAGACAATGATGCCAACGAAGGACCAGGCTAAGTTATTAGGCCAAATGTAATGTAAATGACAAGAAAGAAAATTGGGTGAAAAGATACCTTGCCGTGGACAGGATTCGAACCTTCGACCTTCGAATAACGCGTTCGATGCTCTATCACTGAGCTACCACGACAGCCATCTTCCCAGCCACTTTATTGGGTATCTATGTCAGTTTGAACGTGGGAGTGTCAGTCAGCGCCACTAGAAGCCATGGCGGCGAGCGTGGCACACTCCTTATGAGCCTGTTTGGCGTCACGTAGCACGTGAACATATTGCGAACTGGCAGCTGACCAATAGTCCACCGTATACAACCTAGAGGCACCAAGTCTGCCAGTACGAGACCGTCGTTAATGAATGAGGGAAACAAGTGTAAACTTGAAGGATCGTTTTTTTGTGTTTTACACAAAAATATTGAGATCAAATGGACAATAATGCCAACGAAGGAACAGGGCAGGTTATTAGGCCAACTGTAATGTAAATGAGAAGAAAGAAAAGTGGGTGAAAAGATACCTTGCCTTGGACAGGATCCGAACCTGCGACCTTCGAATAACGCGTTCGATGGTCTACCACTGAGCTACTACGACAGCTATCTTCCCAGCCACTTTATTAGGTATCTATGTCAACTTAAACGTGGGATTGTCAGTCAGCGCCACTAGTAGCCATGGCGGCGAGCGTGGCACACTCCTTATGAGCCTGTTTGGCGTCACGTAGCACGTGAACATATTGCTAACTGGCAGCTGACCAATAGTCCACCGTATACAACCTAGAGGCACCAAGTCTGCCAGTACGAGACCCTCGTTAATGAATGAGGGAAACAAGTGTAACTTAATGAATAAAAGAAACAAGTGTAAACTTGAGAGCTCGTGTTTCGTGGTTTACACAATATTTATGAGATATAACATACAATATTTCCAACGAAGGTACAGGGTAAACTACTAGGCCAACTGTAATGTAAATGAGAAGAAAAGTGGGTGAAAAGATCCCTTGCCGTGGACAGGATTCGAACCGGCGACCTTCGAATAATGCGTTCGATGGCCTACCACTGAGCTAATTTGACAGCCATCTTTCCAGCTACTTTATTGGGTATCTATCTCAATTTAAACGTGAGAGTGTCAGTCAGCGCCACTTGTAGCCAGGGCGGCGAGCGTGGCACGCTCCTTATGAGCCTGTTTGGCGTCACGTAGCACGTGAACATATTGCTAACTGGCAGCTGACCAATGGTCCACCATATACAACCTAGAGGCACCAAGTCTGCCAGTACGAGACCCTCGTTAATGAATGAGGGAAACAAGTGTAAACTTGAAGGATCGTTTTTCGTGTTTTACACAAAAATATTGAGATCAAATGGACAATAATGCCAACGAAGGAACAGGGTAGGTTATTAGGCCAACTGTAATGTAAATAAGAAGAAAGAAATGTGGGTGAAAAGATACCTTGCCTTGGACAGGATCCGAACCTGCGACCTTCAAATAACGCGTTCGATGGTCTACCACTGAGCTACTACGACAGCCATCTTCCCAGCCACAATATTAGGTATCTATGTCAACTTAAACGTGCGAGTGTCAGTCAGCGCCACTAGTAGCCATGGCGGCGAGCGTGGCACACTCCTTATGAGCCTGTTTGGCGTCACGTAGCACGTGAACATATTGCTAACTGGCAGCTGACCAATAGTCCACCGTATACAACCTAGAGGCACCAAGTCTGCCAGTACGAGACCCTCGGTAATGAATGAGAGAAACAAGTGTAAACTTAACGGCTCGTTTTTTGTGTTTTACACATTATTAATGAGATATAACAGACAATAATGCCAACGAAGGACCAGGGTAAGTTATTAGGCCAAATGTATTGTAAATGACAAGAAAGAAAAGTGGGTGAAAAGATACCTTGCCGTGGACAGGATTCGAACCTGCGACCTTCAAATAACGCGTTCGATGGTCTACCACTGAGCTAATTTGACAGCTATCTTCCCAGCCACATGTAGGGTATCTATGTCAATTTAAACCTCAGAGTGTCAGTCAGCGCCACTAGTAGCCAGGGCGGCGAGCATGGCACACTCCTTATGAGCCTGTTTGGCATCACGTAGCACGTGAACATATTGCTAACTGGCAGCCGACCAATAGTCCACCGTATACAACCTAGAGGCACCAAGTCTGCCAGTACGAGACCCTCGTAAATGAATAAGGGAAACAAGTGTAAACCTAAGGGCTCGTTTTTCGTGTTTTACACAACATTATTGAGATCTAACAGACAATAATGCCAACGAAGGTACAGGGTAAGTTATAGGCCAACTGTAATGTAAATAAGAAAAAAAGGTAGGTGAAAAGATACCTTGCCCTGGACGGGATTTAAACCTGCGACCTTCGAATAACGCGTTCGATGGTCTATCACTGAGCTACCTCGACAGCCATCTTCCCAGCCACTTTATTGGGTATCTATGTCAACCAACCTAAACGTGGGAGTGTCAGTCAGCGCCACTAGTAGCCATGGCGGCGAGCGTGGCACACTCCTTATGAGCCTGTTTGGCGTCACGTAGCACGTGAACATATTGCGAACTGGCAGCTGACCAATAGTCCACCGTATACAACCTAGAGGCACCAAGTCTGCCAGTACGAGACCGTCGTTAATGAATGAGGGAAACAAGTGTAAACTTGAAGGATCGTTTTTTTTGTGTTTTACACAAAAATATTGAGATCAAATGGACAATAATGCCAACGAAGGAACAGGGCAGGTTATTAGGCCAACTGTAATGTAAATGAGAAGAAAGAAAAGTGGGTGAAAAGATACCTTGCCTTGGACAGGATCCGAACCTGCGACCTTCGAATAACGCGTTCGATGGTCTACCACTGAGCTACTACGACAGCTATCTTCCCAGCCACTTTATTAGGTATCTATGTCAACTTAAACGTGGGATTGTCAGTCAGCGCCACTAGTAGCCATGGCGGCGAGCGTGGCACACTCCTTATGAGCCTGTTTGGCGTCACGTAGCACGTGAACATATTGCTAACTGGCAGCTGACCAATAGTCCACCGTATACAACCTAGAGGCACCAAGTCTGCCAGTACGAGACCCTCGTTAATGAATGAGGGAAACAAGTGTAACTTAATGAATAAAAGAAACAAGTGTAAACTTGAGAGCTCGTGTTTCGTGGTTTACACAATATTTATGAGATATAACATACAATATTTCCAACGAAGGTACAGGGTAAACTACTAGGCCAACTGTAATGTAAATGAGAAGAAAAGTGGGTGAAAAGATCCCTTGCCGTGGACAGGATTCGAACCGGCGACCTTCGAATAATGCGTTCGATGGCCTACCACTGAGCTAATTTGACAGCCATCTTTCCAGCTACTTTATTGGGTATCTATCTCAATTTAAACGTGAGAGTGTCAGTCAGCGCCACTTGTAGCCAGGGCGGCGAGCGTGGCACGCTCCTTATGAGCCTGTTTGGCGTCACGTAGCACGTGAACATATTGCTAACTGGCAGCTGACCAATGGTCCACCATATACAACCTAGAGGCACCAAGTCTGCCAGTACGAGACCCTCGTTAATGAATGAGGGAAACAAGTGTAAACTTGAAGGATCGTTTTTCGTGTTTTACACAAAAATATTGAGATCAAATGGACAATAATGCCAACGAAGGAACAGGGTAGGTTATTAGGCCAACTGTAATGTAAATAAGAAGAAAGAAATGTGGGTGAAAAGATACCTTGCCTTGGACAGGATCCGAACCTGCGACCTTCAAATAACGCGTTCGATGGTCTACCACTGAGCTACTACGACAGCCATCTTCCCAGCCACAATATTAGGTATCTATGTCAACTTAAACGTGCGAGTGTCAGTCAGCGCCACTAGTAGCCATGGCGGCGAGCGTGGCACACTCCTTATGAGCCTGTTTGGCGTCACGTAGCACGTGAACATATTGCTAACTGGCAGCTGACCAATAGTCCACCGTATACAACCTAGAGGCACCAAGTCTGCCAGTACGAGACCCTCGGTAATGAATGAGAGAAACAAGTGTAAACTTAACGGCTCGTTTTTTGTGTTTTACACATTATTAATGAGATATAACAGACAATAATGCCAACGAAGGACCAGGGTAAGTTATTAGGCCAAATGTATTGTAAATGACAAGAAAGAAAAGTGGGTGAAAAGATACCTTGCCGTGGACAGGATTCGAACCTGCGACCTTCAAATAACGCGTTCGATGGTCTACCACTGAGCTAATTTGACAGCTATCTTCCCAGCCACATGTAGGGTATCTATGTCAATTTAAACCTCAGAGTGTCAGTCAGCGCCACTAGTAGCCAGGGCGGCGAGCATGGCACACTCCTTATGAGCCTGTTTGGCATCACGTAGCACGTGAACATATTGCTAACTGGCAGCCGACCAATAGTCCACCGTATACAACCTAGAGGCACCAAGTCTGCCAGTACGAGACCCTCGTAAATGAATAAGGGAAACAAGTGTAAACCTAAGGGCTCGTTTTTCGTGTTTTACACAACATTATTGAGATCTAACAGACAATAATGCCAACGAAGGTACAGGGTAAGTTATAGGCCAACTGTAATGTAAATAAGAAAAAAAGGTAGGTGAAAAGATACCTTGCCCTGGACGGGATTTAAACCTGCGACCTTCGAATAACGCGTTCGATGGTCTATCACTGAGCTACCTCGACAGCCATCTTCCCAGCCACTTTATTGGGTATCTATGTCAACCAACCTAAACGTGGGAGTGTCAGTCAGCGCCACTAGTAGCCATGGCGGCGAGCGTGGCACACTCCTTATGAGCCTGTTTGGCGTCACGTAGCACGTGAACATATTGCTAACTGGCAGCTGACCAATAGTCTACCGTATACAGCCTAGACGCACCAAGTCTGCCAGTACGAGTACCTCGTTAAAGAATAAGCGAAACAAATGTAAACTTAAGAGCTCGTGTTTCGTGGTTTACACAATATTTATGAGATATAACAGACAATATTTCCAGCGAAGGTAGAGGGTAAGTTACTAGGCCAACTGTAATGTAAATGAGAAGAAAAGTGGGTGAAAAGATCCCTTGCCGTGGACAGGATTCGAACCGGCAACCTTCGAATAACGCGTTCGATGGTCTAGTACTGAGCTAATTTGACAGCCATCTTCCCAGCCACTTTATTGGGGATCTATGTCAATTTAAACGTGAGAGTGTCAGTCAGCGCCACTAGTAGCCATGGCGGCGAGCGTGGCACACTCCTTTTGAGCCTGTTTGGCGTCACATAGCACGTGAACATATTGCTAACTGGCAGCTGACCAATAGTCCACCGTATACAATCTAGAGGCACCAAGTCTGCCAGTACGAGACCCTCGTTAATGAGTAAGGGAAACAAGTGTAAACTTAACGGTTCGTTTTTCGTGTTTTACACAATATTCATGGGATATAACAGACAATAATGCCAACGAAGGACCAGGGTAAGTTATTAGGCCAAATGTAATGTAAATGACAAGAAAGAAAAGTCGGTGAAAAGATACCTTGCCGTGGACAGGATTCAAACCTTCGACCTCCGAATAACGCGTTCGATGCTCTATCACTGAGCTACCACGACAGCCATCTTCCCAGCCACTTTATTGGGTATCTATGTCAATTTGAACGTGGGAGTGTCAGTCAGCGCCACTAGTAGCCATGGCGGCGAGCGTGGCACACTCCTTATGAGCCTGTTTGGCGTCACGTAGCACGTGAACATATTGCGAACTGGCAGCTGACCAATAGTACACCGTATACAACCTAGAGGCACCAAGTCTGCCAGTACGAGACCCTCGTTAATGAATGAGGGAAACAAGTGTAAACTTGAAGGATCGTTTTTTGAGTTTTACACAAAAATATTGAGATCAAATGGACAATAATGCCAACGAAGGAACAGGGTAGGTTATTAGGCCAACTGTAATGTAAATGAGAAGAAAGAAAAGTGGGTGAAAAGATACCTTGCCTTGGACAGGATCCGAACCTGCGACCTTGGAATAACGCGTTCGATGGTCTACCACTGAGCTACTACGACAGCCATCTTCCCAGCCACTTTATTAGGTATCTATGTCAACTTAAACGTGGGAGTGTCAGTCAGCGCCACTAGTAGCCATGGCGGCGAGCGTGGCACACTCCTTATGAGCCTGTTTGGCGTCACGTAGCACGTGAACATATTGCTAACTGGCAGCTGACCAATAGTCCACCGTATACAACCTAGAGGCACCAAGTCTGCCAGTACGAGACCCTCGGTAATGAATGAAGGAAACAAGTGTAAACTTAACGGCTCGTTTTTCGTGTTTTACACATTATTAATGAGATATAACAGACAATAATGCCAACGAAGGACCAGGGTAAGTTATTAGGCCAAATGTAATGTAAATGACAAGAAAAGTGGGTGAAAAGATACCTTGCCGTGGACAGGATTCGAACCTGCGACCGTCGAATAACGCGTTCGATGGTCTACCACTGAGATAATTTGGCAGCCATCTTCCCAGCCACTTTATTGGGTATCTATGTCAATTTAAACGTGAGTGTCAGTCAGCGCCACTAGTAGCCAGGACGGCGAGCATGGCACACTCCTTATGAGTCTGTTTGGCGTCACGTAGCACGTGAGCATATTGCTAACTGGCAGCTGACCAATAGTCCACCGTATACAACCTAGAGGCACCAAGTCTGCCAATACGAGACCCTCGTTAATGAATAAGGGAAACAAGTGTAAACTTGAAGGCTCGTTTTTCATGTTTTACACAAAAATATTGAGATCAAATGGACAATAATGCCAACGAAGGAACAGGGTAGGTTATTAGGCCAACTGTAATGTAAATGAGAAGAAGAAAAGTGGGTGAAAAGATATCTTGCCTTGGACAGGATCCGAACCTGCGACCTTCGAATAACGCGTTCGATGGTCTACCACTGAGCTACTACGACAGCCATCTTCCCAGCCACTGTATTAGGTATCTATGTCAACTTAAACATGGGAGTGTCAGTCAGCGCCACTAGTAGCCATGGCGGCGAGCGTGGCACACTCCTTATGAGCCTGCTTGGCGTCACGTAGGACGTGAACATATTGCTAACTGGCAGCTGACCAATAGTCCACAGTATACAACCTAGAGGCACCAAGTCTGCCAGTACGAGACCCTCGGTAATGAATGAGGGAAACAAGTGTAAACATAACGGCTCATTTTTCGTGTTTTACACAATATTATGAGATCTAACAGACAATAATTCCAACTAAGGTACAGGGTAAGCTATTAGGCCAACTGTAATGTAAAGGGGAAGAAAGAAAAGTGGGTGAAAAGATACCTTGCCTTGGACAGGATCCGAACCTGCGACCTTCGAATAACGCGTTCGATGGTCTACCACTGAGCTACTACGACAGCTATCTTCCCAGCCACTTTATTAGGTATCTATGTCAACTTAAACGTGGGATTGTCAGTCAGCGCCACTAGTAGCCATGGCGGCGAGCGTGGCACACTCCTTATGAGCCTGTTTGGCGTCACGTAGCACGTGAATATATTGCTAACTGGCCGCTGACCAATAGTCCACCGTATACAACCTAGAGGCACCAAGTCTGCCAGTACGAGACCCTCGTTAATGAATGAGGGAAACAAGTGTAAACTTGAAGGCTCGTTTTTCGTGTTTTACACAAAATTATTGAGATCAAATGGACAATAATGCCAACGAAGGAACAGGGTAGGTTATTAGGCCAACTGTAATGTAAATAAGAAGAAAGAAAAGTGGGTGAAAAGATCCCTTGCCGTGGACAGGATTCGAACCGGCGACCTTCCAATAACGCGTTCGATGGTCTTCCACTGAGCTACTACGACAGCCATCTTCCCAGCCACTGTATTAGGTATCTATGTCAACTTAAACATGGGAGTGTCAGTCAGCGCCACAAGTAGCCATGGCGGCGAGCGTGGCACGCTCCTTATGAGCCTGTTTGGCGTCACGTACCACGTGAACAAATTGCTAACTGGCAGCTGACCAATAGTCCACCGTATACAACCTAGAGGCACCAAGTCTGCCAGTACGAGACCCTCTTTAATGAATGAGGGAAACAAGTGTAACTTAATGAATAAAAGAAACAAGTGTAAACTTGAGAGCTCGTGTTTCGTGGTTTACACATAATTTATGAGATATAACAGACAATATTTCCAACGAAGGTACAGGGAAACTACTAGGCCAACTGTAATGTAAATGAGAAGAAAAGTGGGTGAAAAGATCCCTTGCCGTGGACAGGATTCGAACCGGCGACCTTCGAATAATGCGTTCGATGGCCTACCACTGAGCTAATTTGACAGCCATCTTTCCAGCTACTTTATTGAGTATCTATCTCAATTTAAACGTGAGAGTGTCAGTCAGCGCCACTAGTAGCCAGGGCGGCGAGCGTGGCACACTCCTTATGAGCCTGTTCGGCGTCACGTAGCACGTGAACATATTGCTAACTGGCAGCTGACCAATAGTCCACCGTATACAACCTAGAGGCACACAGTCTGCCAGTACGAGACCCTCGTTAATGAATGAGGGAAACAAGTGTAAACTTGAAGGATCGTTTTTTGTGTTTTAGACAAAAATATTGAGATCAAATGGACAATAATGCCAACGAAGGAACAGGGTAGGTTATTAGGCCAACTGTAATGTAAATAATAAGAAAGAAAAGTGGGTGAAAAGATACCTTGCCTTGGACAGGATCCGAACCTGCGACCTTCGAATAACGCGTTCGATGGTCTACCACTGAGCTACTACGACAGCCATCTTCCCAGCCACTTTATTAGGTATCTATGTCAAGTTAAACGTGGGAGTGTCAGTCAGCGCCACTAGTAGCCATGGCGGCGAGCGTGGCACACTCCTTATGAGCCTGTTTGGCGTCACGTACCACGTGAACAAATTGCTAACTGGCAGCTGACCAATAGTCCACCGTATACAACCTAGAGGCACCAAGTCTGCCAGTACGAGACCCTCTTTAATGAATGAGGGAAACAAGTGTAACTTAATGAATAAAAGAAACAAGTGTAAACTTGAGAGCTCGTGTTTCGTGGTTTACACATAATTTATGAGATATAACAGACAATATTTCCAACGAAGGTACAGGGAAACTACTAGGCCAACTGTAATGTAAATGAGAAGAAAAGTGGGTGAAAAGATCCCTTGCCGTGGACAGGATTCGAACCGGCGACCTTCGAATAATGCTTTCGATGGCCTACCACTGAGCTAATTTGACAGCCATCTTTCCAGCTACTTTATTGAGTATCTATCTCAATTTAAACGTGAGAGTGTCAGTCAGCGCCACTAGTAGCCAGGGCGGCGAGCGTGGCACACTCCTTATGAGCCTGTTCGGCGTCACGTAGCACGTGAACATATTGCTAACTGGCAGCTGACCAATAGTCCACCGTATACAACCTAGAGGCACACAGTCTGCCAGTACGAGACCCTCGTTAATGAATGAGGGAAACAAGTGTAAACTTGAAGGATCGTTTTTTGTGTTTTAGACAAAAATATTGAGATCAAATGGACAATAATGCCAACGAAGGAACAGGGTAGGTTATTAGGCCAACTGTAATGTAAATAATAAGAAAGAAAAGTGGGTGAAAAGATACCTTGCCTTGGACAGGATCCGAACCTGCGACCTTCGAATAACGCGTTCGATGGTCTACCACTGAGCTACTACGACAGCCATCTTCCCAGCCACTTTATTAGGTATCTATGTCAAGTTAAACGTGGGAGTGTCAGTCAGCGCCACTAGTAGCCATGGCGGCGAGCGTGGCACACTCCTTATGAGCCTGTTTGGCGTCACGTAGCACGTGAACATATTGCTAACTGGCAGCTGACCAATAGTCCACCGTATACAACCTAGAGGCACCAAGTCTGCCAGTACGAGACCCTCGGTAATGAATGAGGGAAACAAGTGTAAACTTAACGGCTCGTTTTTTGTGTTTTACACATTAATAATGAGATATAACAGACAATAATGCCAACGAAGGACCAGGGTAAGTTATTAGGCCAAATGTATTGTAAATGACAAGAAAGAAAAGTGGGTGAAAAGATACCTTGCCTTGGACAGGATCCGAACCTGCGACCTTCGAATAACGTGTTCGATGTTCTACCACTGAGCTACTACGACAGCCATCTTCCCAGCCACTGTATTAGGTATCTATGTCAACTTAAACGTGGGAGTGTCAGTCAGCGCCACTAGTAGCCATGGCGGCGAGCGTGGCACACTCCTTATGAGCCTGTTTGGCGTCACGTAGGACGTGAACATATTGCTCACTGGCAGCTGACCAATAGTCCACAGTATACAACCTAGAGGCACCAAGTCTGCAAGTACGAGACCCTCAGTAATGAGTGAGGGAAACAAGTGTAAACATAACGGCTCGTTTTCCGTGTTTTACACAATATTAATGAGATCTAACAGACAATAATTCCAACTAAGGTACAGGGTAAGCTATTAGGCCAACTGTAATGTAAAGGGGAAGAAAGAAATGTGGGTGAAAAGATACCTTGCCATGGACAGGATCGGAACTTGCGATCTTCGAATAACGCGTTCGATAGTCTACCACTGAGCTACCACGACGGCCATCTTCCCAGCCACTTCATTGGGTATCTGTGTCAATTTAAACGTGGGAGTGTCAGTCAACACTACTAGTAGCCATGGCAGCGAGCGTTTTACACTCCTTATGAGCCTGTTTGGCGTCACGTAGCACGTGAACATATTGCCAACTGACAGCTGACCAATAGTCCACCATATACAACCTAGAGGCATCAAGCTTGCCAGTACGAGACCCTCGTTAATGAATGACGGAAACAAGTGTAAACTTAACGGCTCGTTTTTCGTGTTTTACACAATATTACTGAGATCTAATGGACAATAATGCTAACGACGGAACAGGGTAAGTTATTAGGCCAACTGTAATGTAAATGAGAAGAAAGAAAAGTGGGTGAAAAGATACCTTGCCTTGGAGAGGATCCAAACCTGCGACCTTCGAATAACGCGTTCGATGGTCTACCACTGAGCTACTACGACAGCCATCTTCCCAGCCACTTTATTAGGTATCTATGTCAACTTAAACGTGAGAGTGTCAGTCAGCGCCACTAGTAGCCATGGCGGCGAGCGTTTCACACTCCTTTGAGCCTGTTTGGCGTCACATAGCACGTGAACATATTGCTAACTGGCCGCTGACCAATAGTCCACCGTATACAATCTAGGGGCACCAAGTCTGCCAGTATGAGACCCTCGTTAATGAATAAGGGAAACAAGTGTAAACCTAAGGGCTCGTTTTTCGTGTTTTACACAACATTATTGAGATTTAACAGACAATAATGCCAACGAAGGTACAGGGTAAGTTACTAGGCCAACTGTAATGTAAATAAGAAAAAAAGTAGGTGAAAAGATACCTTGCCGTGGACGGGATTCAAACCTGCGACCTTCGAATAACGCGTTCGATGGTCTACCACTGAGCTACCTCGACAGCCACCTTCCCAGCCACTTTATTGGGTATCTATGTCAACCAACCTAAACGTGGGAGTGTCAGTCAGCGCCACTAGTAGCCATGGCGGCGAGCGTGGCACACTCCTTATGAGCCTGTTTGGCGTCACGTAGCACGTGAACATATTGCTAACTGGCAGCTGACCAATAGTCCACCGTATACAACCTAGAGGCACCAAGTCTGCCAGTACGAGACCCTCGGTAATGAATGAGGGAAACAAGTGTAAACTTAACGGCTCGTTTTTCGTGTTTTACACAATAATAATGAGATATAACAGACAATGATGCCAACGAAGGACCAGGCTAAGTTATTAGGCCAAATGTAATGTAAATGACAAGAAAGAAAATTGGGTGAAAAGATACCTTGCCGTGGACAGGATTCGAACCTTCGACCTTCGAATAACGCGTTCGATGCTCTATCACTGAGCTACCACGACAGCCATCTTCCCAGCCACTTTATTGGGTATCTATGTCAGTTTGAACGTGGGAGTGTCAGTCAGCGCCACTAGAAGCCATGGCGGCGAGCGTGGCACACTCCTTATGAGCCTGTTTGGCGTCACGTAGCACGTGAACATATTGCGAACTGGCAGCTGACCAATAGTCCACCGTATACAACCTAGAGGCACCAAGTCTGCCAGTACGAGACCGTCGTTAATGAATGAGGGAAACAAGTGTAAACTTGAAGGATCGTTTTTTTTGTGTTTTACACAAAAATATTGAGATCAAATGGACAATAATGCCAACGAAGGAACAGGGCAGGTTATTAGGCCAACTGTAATGTAAATGAGAAGAAAGAAAAGTGGGTGAAAAGATACCTTGCCTTGGACAGGATCCGAACCTGCGACCTTCGAATAACGCGTTCGATGGTCTACCACTGAGCTACTACGACAGCTATCTTCCCAGCCACTTTATTAGGTATCTATGTCAACTTAAACGTGGGATTGTCAGTCAGCGCCACTAGTAGCCATGGCGGCGAGCGTGGCACACTCCTTATGAGCCTGTTTGGCGTCACGTAGCACATGAACATATTGCTAACTGGCAGCTGACCAATAGTCCACCGTATACAACCTAGAGGCACCAAGTCTGCCAGTACGAGACCCTCGTTAATGAATGAGGGAAACAAGTGTAACTTAATGAATAAAAGAAACAAGTGTAAACTTGAGAGCTCGTGTTTCGTGGTTTACACAATATTTATGAGATATAACAGACAATATTTCCAACGAAGGTACAGGGTAAACTACTAGGCCAACTGTAATGTAAATGAGAAGAAAAGTGGGTGAAAAGATCCCTTGCCGTGGACAGGATTCGAACCGGCGACCTTCGAATAATGCGTTCGATGGCCTACCACTGAGCTAATTTGACAGCCATCTTTCCAGCTACTTTATTGGGTATCTATCTCAATTTAAACGTGAGAGTGTCAGTCAGCGCCACTTGTAGCCAGGGCGGCGAGCGTGGCACGCTCCTTATGAGCCTGTTTGGCGTCACGTAGCACGTGAACATATTGCTAACTGGCAGCTGACCAATGGTCCACCATATACAACCTAGAGGCACCAAGTCTGCCAGTACGAGACCCTCGTTAATGAATGAGGGAAACAAGTGTAAACTTGAAGGATCGTTTTTCGTGTTTTACACAAAAATATTGAGATCAAATGGACAATAATGCCAACGAAGGAACAGGGTAGGTTATTAGGCCAACTGTAATGTAAATAAGAAGAAAGAAATGTGGGTGAAAAGATACCTTGCCTTGGACAGGATCCGAACCTGCGACCTTCAAATAACGCGTTCGATGGTCTACCACTGAGCTACTACGACAGCCATCTTCCCAGCCACAATATTAGGTATCTATGTCAACTTAAACGTGCGAGTGTCAGTCAGCGCCACTAGTAGCCAGGGCGGCGAGCATGGCACACTCCTTATGAGCCTGTTTGGCATCACGTAGCACGTGAACATATTGCTAACTGGCAGCCGACCAATAGTCCACCGTATACAACCTAGAGGCACCAAGTCTGCCAGTACGAGACCCTCGGTAATGAATGAGGGAAACAAGTGTAAACTTAACGGCTTGTTTTTCGTGTTTTACACATTATTAATGAGATATAACAGGCAATAATGCCAACGAAGGACCAGGGTAAGTTATTAGGCCAAATGTAATGTAAATGACAAGAAAGAAAAGTGGGTGAAAAGATACCTTGCCTTGAACAGGATCCGAACCTGCGACCTTCGAATAACGCGTTCGATGGTCTACCACTGAGCTACTACGACAGCCATCTTCCCAGCCACTTTATAGGGTATCTATGTCAATTTAAACGTGAGAGTGTCAGTCAGCGCCACTAGTAGCCAGGGCGGCGAGCGTGGCACACTCCTTATGAGCCTGCTTGGCGTCACTTAGCACGTGAACATATTGCTAACTGGCAGCCGACCAATAGTCCACCGTATACAACCTAGAGGCACCAAGTCTGCCAGTACGAGACCCTCGTTAATGAATGAGGGAAACAAGTGTAAACTTGAAGGCTCTTTTTTCGTGTTTTACACAAAATTATTGAGATCAAATGGACAATAATGCCAACGAAGGAACAGGGTAGGTTATTAGGCCAACTGTAATGTAAATGAGAAGAAGAAAAGTGGGTGAAAAGATACGTTGCCTTGGACAGGATCCGAACCTGCGACCTTCGAATAACGCGTTCGATGGTCTACCACTGAGCTACTACGACAGCCATCTTGCCAGCCACTGTATTAGGTATCTATGTCAACTTACACGTGGGAGTGTCAGTCAGCGCCACTAGTAGCCACGGCGGCGAGCGTGGCACACTCCTTATGAGCCTGTTTGGCGTCACGTAGGACGTGAACATATTGCTAACTGTCAGCTGACCAATAGTCCACAGTATACAACCTAGAGGCACCAAGTCTGCCAGTACGAGACACTCGGTAATGAATGAGGGAAACAAGTGTAAACATAACGGCTTGTTTTTCGTGTTTTACACAATATTAATGAGATCTAATGGACAATAATTCCAACTAAGGTACAGGGTAAGCTATTAGGCCAACTGTAATGCAAAGGGGAAGAAAGAAAAGTGGGAGAAAAGATACCTTGCCGTGGACAGGATCGGAACTTGCGATCTTCGAATAACGCGTTCGATGGTCTACCACTGAGCTACCACGACGGCCATCTTCCCAGCCACTTCATTGGGTATCTGTGTCAATTTAAACGTGGGAGTGTAAGTCAACACTGCTAGTAGCCATGGCAGCGAGCGTTTTACACTCCTTATGAGCCTGTTTGGCGTCACGTAGCACGTGAACATATTGCCAACTGACAGCTGACCAATAGTCCACCGTATACAATCTAGAGGCACCAAGTCTGCCAGTATGAGACCCTCGTTAATAAATAAGGGAAACAAGTGTAAACCTAAGGGCTCGTTTTTCGTATTTTACACAACATTATTGAGATATAACAGACAATAATGCCAACGAAGGTACAGGGTAAGTTACTAGGCCAACTGTAATGTAAATAAGAAAAAAAGTAGGTGAAAAGATACCTTGCCGTGGACGGGATTCAAACCTGCGACCTTCGAATAACGCGTTCGATGGTCTACCACTGAGCTACCTCGACAGCCACCTTCCCAGCCCCTTTATTGGGTATCTATGTCAACCAACCTAAACGTGGGAGTGTCAGTCAGCGCCACTAGTAGCCATGGCGGCGAGCGTGGCACACTCCTTATGAGCCTGTTTGGCGTCACGTAGCACGTGAACATATTGCAAACTGGCAGTTGACCAATAGTCCACCGTATACAACCTAGAGGCACCAAGTCTGCCAGTACGAGAACCTCGGTAATGAATGAGGGAAACAAGTGTAAACTTAACGGCTCGTTTTTCGTGTTTTACACAATAATAATGAGATATAACAGACAATGATGCCAACGAAGGACCAGGGTAAGTTATTAGGCCAAATGTAATGTAAATGACAAGAAAGAAAATTGGGTGAAAAGATATCTTGCCGTGGACAGGATTCGAACCTTCGACCTTCGAATAACGCGTTCGATGCTCTATCACTGAGCTACCACGACAGCCATCTTCCCAGCCACTTTATTGGGTATTTATGTCAATTTGAACGTGGGAGTGTCAGTCAGCGCCACTAGAAGCCATGGCGGCGAGCGTGGCACACTCCTTATGAGCCTGTTTAGCGTCACGTAGCACGTGAACATATTGCGAACTGGCAGCTGACCAATAGTCCACCGTATACAACCTAGAGGCACCAAGTCTGCCAGTACGAGACCGTCGTTATGAATGAGGGAAACAAGTGTAAACTTGAAGGATCGTTTTTTTTGTTTTACACAAAAATATTGAGATCAAATGGACAATAATGCCAACGAAGGAACAGGGTAGGTTATTAGGCCAACTGTAATGTAAATGAGAAGAAAGAAAAGTGGGTGAAAAGATACCTTGCCTTGGACAGGATCCGAACCTTCGACCTTCGAATAACGCGTTCGATGGTCTACCACTGAGATAATTTGACAGCCATCTTCCCAGCCACTTTATTGGGTATCTATGTCAATTTAAACGTGAGAGTGTCAGTCAGCGCCACTAGTAGCCAGGACGGCGAGCATGGCACAATCCTTATGAGTCTGTTTGGCGTCACGTAGCACGTGAACATATTGCTAACTGGCAGCTGACCAATAGTCCACAGTATACAACCTAGAGGCACCAAGTCTGCCAGTACGAGACCCTCGGTAATGAATGAGGGAAACAAGTGTAAACATAACGGCTCGTTTTTCGTGTTTTACACAATATTAATGAGATCTAACAGACAATAATTCCAACTAAGGTACAGGGTAAGCTATTAGGCCAACTGTAATGTAAAGGGGAAGAAAGAAAAGTGGGTGAAAAGATACCTTGCCATGGACAGGATCGGAACTTGCGATCTTCGAATAACGCGTTCGATGGTCTACCACTGAGCTACCACGACGGCCATCTTCCCAGCCACTTCATTGGGTATCTGTGTCAATTTAAACGTGGGAGTGTCAGTCAACACTACTAGTAGCCATGGCAGCGAGCGTTTTACACTCCTTATGAGGCTGTTTGGCGTCACGTAGCACGTGAACATATTGCCAACTGACAGCTGACCAATAGTCCACCATATACAACCTAGAGGCATCAAGCTTGCCAGTACGAGACCCTCGTTAATGAATGAGGGAAACAAGTGTAAACTTAACGGCTCGTTTTTAGTGTTACACAATATTACTGAGATCTAATGGACAATAATGCCAACGACGGAACAGGGTAAGTTATTAGGCCAACTGTAATGTAAATGAGAAGAAAGAAAAGTGGGTGAAAAGATACCATGCCTTGGAGAGGATCCGAACCTGCGACCTTCGAATAACGCGTTCGATGGTCTACCACTGAGCTTCTACGACAGCCATCTTCCCAGCCACTTTATTAGGTATCTATGTCAACTTAAACGTGAGAGTGTCAGTCAGCGCCACTAGTAGCCATGGCGGCGAGCGTGGCACACTAATTAAAAGCCTGTTTGGCGTCACGTAGCACGTGAACATATTGCTAACTGGCAGCTGACCAATAGTCCACCGTTTACAACCTAGAGGCACCAAGTCTGCCAGTACGAGACCCTCGGTAATGAATGAGGGAAACAAGTGTAAACTTAACGGCTCGTTTTTCGTGTTTTACACAATAATAATGAGATATAACCGACAATGATGCCAACGAAGGACCAGGGTAAGTTATTAGGCCAAATGTAATGTAAATGACAAGAAAGAAAATTGGGTGAAAAGTTACCTTGCCGTGGACAGGATTCGAACCTTCGACCTTCGAATAACGCGTTCGATGCTCTATCACTGAGCTACCACGACAGCCATCTTTCCAGCCACTTTATTGGGTATCTATGTCAATTTTAACGTGGGAGTGTCAGTCAGCGCCACTAGAAGCCATGGCGGCGAGCGTGGCACACTCCTTATGAGCCTGTTTGGCGTCACTAGCACGTGAACATATTGCGAACTGGCAGCTGACCAATAGTCCACCATAAACAACCTAGAGGCACCAAGTCTGCCAGTACGAGACCGTCGTTAATGAATGAGGGAAACAAGTGTAACTTAATGAATAAAAGAAACAAGTGTAAACTTGAGAGCTCGTGTTTCGTGGTTTACACAACATTTATGAGATATAACAGACAATATTTTCAACGAAGGTACAGGGTAAACTACTAGGCCAACTGTAATGTAAATGAGAAGAAAAGTGGGTGAAAAGATCCGTTGCCGTGGACAGGATTCGAACCGGCGACCTTCGAATAATGCGTTAGATGGCCTACCACTGAGCTAATTTGACAGCCATCTTTCCAGCTACTTTATTGGGTCTCTATCTCAATTTAAACGTGAGAGTGTCAGTCAGCGCCACTAGTAGCCAGGGCGGCGAGCGTGGCACGCTCCTTATGAGCCTGTTTGGAGTCACGTAGCACGTGAACATATTGCTAACTGGCAGCTGACCATTAGTCCACCATATACAACCTAGAGGCACCAAGTCTGCCAGTACGGGACCCTCGTTAATGAATGAGGGAAACAAGTGTAAACTTGAAGGATCGTTTTTTGTGTTTTACACAAAAATATTGAGATCAAATGGACAATAATGCCAACGAAGGAACAGGGTAGGTTATTAGGCCAACTGTGATGTAAATAAGAAGAAAGAAAAGTGGGTGAAAAGATACCTTGCCTTGGACGGGACTCAAACCTGCGACCTTCGAATAACGCGTTCGATGGTCTACCACTGAGCTACCTCGACAGCCACCTTCCCAGCCCCTTTATTGGGTATCTATGTCAACTTAAACGTGGGAGTGTCAGTCAGCGCCACTAGTAGCCATGGCGGCGAGCGTGGCACACTCCTTATGAGCCTGTTTGGCGACACGTAGCACGTGAACATATTGCTAACTGGCAGCTTACCAATAGTCCACCGTATACAACCTAAAGGCACCAAGTCTGCCGGTACGAGACCCTCGGTAATGAATGAGGGAAACAAGTGTAAACTTAACGGCTCGTTTTTCGTGTTTTACACATTATTATTGAGATATACCAGACAATAATGCCAACGAAGGACGAGGGTAAGTTATTAGGCCAAATGTATTGTAAATGACAAGAAAGAAAAGTGGGTGAAAAGATACCTTGCCGTGGACAGGATTCGAACCTGCGACCTTCAAATAACTCGTTCGATGGTCTACCATTGAGCTAATTTGACAGCCATCTTCCCAGCCACATTATAGGGTATCTATGTCAATTTAAACGTGAGAGTCTCAGTCAGCGCCACTAGTAGCCAGGGCGGCGAGCGTGGCACACTCCTTATGAGCCTGTTTGGCGTCACGTAGCACGTGAACATATTGCTAACTGGCAGCCGACCAATAGTCCACCGTATACAACCTAGAGGCACCAAGTCTGCCAGTACGAGACCCTCGTTAATGAATAAGGGAAACAAGTGTAAACTTGAAGGCTCGTTTTTCGTGTTTTACACAAAAATATTGAGATCAAATGGACAATAATGCCAACGAAGGAACAGGATAGGTTATTAGGCCAACTGTAATGTAAAAAAGAAGAAGAAAAGTGGGTGAAAAGATACCTTGCCTTGGACAGGATCCGAACCTGCGACCTTCGAATAACGCGTTCGATGGTCTACCACTGAGCTACTACGACAGCCATCTTCCCAGCCACTTTATTAGGTATCTATGTCAACTTAAACGTGGGAGTGTCAGTCAGCGCCACTAGTAGCCATGGCGGCGAGCGTGGCACACTCCTTATGAGCCTGTTTGGCGTCACGTACGACGTGAACATATTGCTAAATGGCAGCAAACCAATAGTCCACAGTATACAACCTAGAGGCACCAAGTCTGCCAGTACGAGACCCTCAGTAATGATTGAGGGAAACAAGTGTAAACATAACGGCTCGTTTTTCGTGTTTTACACAATATTAATGAGATCTAACAGACAATAATTCCAACTAAGGTGCAGGGTAAGCTATTAGGCCAACTGTAATGTAAAGGGGAAGAAAGAAAAGTGGGTGAAAAGATACCTTGCCGTGGACAGGATCGGAACTTGCGATCTTCGAATAACGCGTTCGATGGTCTACCACTGAGCTACCACGACGGCCATCTTCACAGCCACTTCATTGGGTATCTGTGTCAATTTAAACGTGGGAGTGTCAGTCAGCACTACTAGTAGCCATGGCAGCGAGCGTTTTACACTCCTTATGAGCCTGTTTGGCGTCACGTAGCACGTGAACATATTGCCAACTGACAGCTGACCAATAGTCCACCATATACAACCTAGAGGCATCAAGCTTGCCAGTACGAGACCCTCGGTAATGAATTAGGGAAACAAGTGTAAACTTAACGGCTCGTTTTTAGTGTTTTACACAATATTACTGAGATCTAATGGACAATAATGCCAACGACGGAACAGGGTAAGTTATTAGGCCAACTGTAATGTAAATGAGAAGAAAGAAAAGGGGGTGAAAAGATACCTTGCCTTGGAGAGGATCCGAACCTGCGACCTTCGAATAACGCGTTCGATGGTCTACCACTGAGCTACTACGACAGCTATCTTCGCAGCCACTTTATTAGGTATCTATGTCAACTTAAACGTGGCAGTGTCAGTCAGCGCCACTAGTAGCCATGGCGGCGAGCGTGGCACACTCCTTTTGAGCCTGTTTGGCGTCACATAGCACGTGAACATATTGCTAACTGGCAGCTGACCAATAGTCCACCGTATACAATCTAGAGGCACCAAGTCTGTCAGTATGAGACCCTCGTTAATGAATAAGGGAAACAAGTGTAAACCAAAGGGCTCGTTTTTCGTGTTTTACACAACATTATTGAGATCCAACAGACAATAATGCCAACGAAGGTACAGGGTAAGTTACTAGGCCAACTGTAATGTAAATAAGAAAAAAAGTAGGTGAAAAGATACCTTGCCGTGAACGGGATTCAAACCTGCGACCTTCGAATAACGCGTTCGATGGTCTACCACTGAGCTACCTCGACAGCCACCTTCCCAGCCACTTTATTGGGTATCTATGTCAACCAACCTAAACGTGGGAGTGTCAGTCAGCGCCACTAGTAGCCATGGCGGCGAGCGTGGCACACTTCTTATGAGCCTGTTTGGCGTCAAGTAGCACGCGAACATATTGCTAACTGGCAGCTGACCAATAGTCCACCGTATGCAACCTAGAGGCACCAAGTCTGCCAGTACGAGACCCTCGGTAATGAATGAGGGAAACAAGTGTAAACTTAACGGCTCGTTTTTCGTGTTTTACACAATATTAATGAGATATAACAGACAATAATGCCAACGAAGGAACAGGGTAGGTTATTAGGCCAACTGTAATGTAAATGAGAAGAAAGAAAAGTGGGTGAAAAGATCCCTTGCCGTGGACAGGATTCGAACCGGCGACCTTCGAATAACGCGTTCGATGGTCTACCACTGAGCTAATTTGACAGCCATCTTCCCAGCCACTTTATTCGGTATCTATGTCAACTTAAACGTGGGAGTGTCAGTCAGCGCCACTAGTAGCCATGGCGGCGAGCGTTTTACACTCCTTATGAGCCTGTTTGGCGTCACGTAGCACGTGAACATATTGCCAACTGACAGCTGACCAATAGTCCACCATATACAACCTAGAGGCATCAAGCTTGCCAGTACGAGACCCTCGTTAATGAATTAGGGAAACAAGTGTAATTTTAACGGCTCGTTTTTAGTGTTTTACACAATATTACTGAGATCTAATGGACAATAATGCCAACGACGGAACAGGGTAAGTTATTAGGCCAACTGTAATGTAAATGAGAAGAAAGAAAAGGGGGTGAAAAGATACCTTGCCTTGGAGAGGATCCGAACCTGCGACCTTCGAATAACGCGTTCGATGGTCTACCACTGATCTACTACGACAGCCATCTTCGCAGCCACTCTATTAGGTATCTATGTCAACTTAAACGTGGCAGTGTCAGTCAGCGCCACTAGTAGCCATGGCGGCGAGCGTGGCACACTCCTTTTGAGCCTGTTTGGCGTCACATAGCACGTGAACATATTGCTAACTGGCAGCTGACCAATAGTCCACCGTATACAATCTAGAGGCACCAAGTCTGTCAGTATGAGACCCTCGTTAATGAATAAGGGAAACAAGTGTAAACCAAAGGGCTCGTTTTTCGTGTTTTACACAACATTATTGAGATCTAACAGACAATAATGCCAACGAAGGTACAGGGTAAGTTACTAGGCCAACTGTAATGTAAATAAGAAAAAAAGTAGGTGAAAAGATACCTTGCCGTGAACGGGATTCAAACCTGCGACCTTCGAATAACGCGTTCGATGGTCTACCACTGAGCTACCTCGACAGCCACCTTCCCAGCCACTTTATTGGGTATCTATGTCAACCAACCTAAACGTGGGAGTGTCAGTCAGCGCCACTAGTAGCCATGGCGGCGAGCGTGGCACACTCCTTATGAGCCTTTTTGGCGTCACGTAGCACGCGAACATATTGCTAACTGGCAGCTGACCAATAGTCCACCGTATACAACCTAGAGGCACCAAGTCTGCCAGTACGAGACCCTCGGTAATGAATGAGGGAAACAAGTGTAAACTTAACGGCTCGTTTTTCGTGTTTTACACAATATTAATGAGATATAACAGACAATAATGCCAACGAAGGACCAGGGTAAGTTATTAGGCCAAATGTAATGTAAATGACAAGAAAAAAAAGTGGGTGAAAAGATACCTTGCCGTGGACAGGATTCGAACCTTCGACCTTCGAATAACGCGTTCGATGCTCTATCACTGAGCTACCACGACAGCCATCTTCCCAGCCACTTTATTGGGTATCTATGTCAATTTGAACGTGGGAGTGTCAGTCAGCGCCACTAGAAGCCATGGCGGCGAGCGCGGCACACTCCTTATGAGCCCGTTTGGCGTCACGTAGCACGTGAACATATTGCGAACTGGCAGCTGACCAATAGTCCACCGTATACAACCTAGAGGCACCAAGTCTGCCAGTACGAGACCGTCGTTAATGAATGAGGGAAACAAGTGTAAACTTGAAGGATCGTTTTTTTGTGTTTTACACAAAAATATTGAGATCAAATGGACAATAATGCCAACGAAGGAACAGAGTAGGTTATTAGGCCAACTGTAATGTAAATGAGAAGAAAGAAAAGTGGGTGAAAAGATACCTTGCCTTGGACAGGATCCGAATCTGCGACCTTCGAATAACGCGTTCGATGGTCTACCACTGAGCTACTACGACAGCCATCTTCCCAGCCACTTTATTAGGTATCTATGTCAACTTAAACGTGGGAGTGTCAGTCAGCGCCACTCTAAGCCATGGCGGCGAGCGTGGCACACTCCTTATGAGCCTGTTTGGCGTCACGTAGCACGTGAACATATTGCTAACTGGCAGCCGGCCAATAGTCCACCGTATACAACCTAGAGGCACCAAGTCTGCCAGTACGAGACCCTCGTTAATGAATGAGGGAAACAAGTGTAAACTTGAAGGCTCGTTTTTCGTGTTTTACACAAAATTATTGAGATCAAATGGATATAATGCCAACGAAGGAACAGGGTAGGTTATTAGGCCAACTGTAATGTAAATGAGAAGAAAGAAAAGTGGGTGAAAAGATCCCTTGCCGTGGACAGGATTCGAACCGGCGACCTTCGAATAACGCGTTCGATGGTCTACCACTGAGCTAATTTGACAGCCATCTTCCCAGCCACTTTATTGGGTATCTATGTCAACTTAAACGTGGGAGTGTCAGTCAGCGCCACTAGTAGCCATGGCGGCGAGCGTGGCACACTCCTTATGAGCCTGTTTGGCGTCACGTAGGACGTGAACATATTGCTAACTGGCAGCTGACCAATTGTCCACAGTATACAACCTAGAGGCACCAAGTCTGCCAGTACGAGACCCTCGGTAATGAATGAGGGAAACAAGTGTAAACATAACGGCTCGTTTTTCGTGTTTTACACAATATTAATGAGATCTAACAGACAATAATTCCAACTAAGGTACATGGTAAGCTATTAGCCCAACTGTAATGTAAAGGGGAAGAAAGAAAAGTGGGTGAAAAGATACCTTGCCGTGGACAGGATCGGAACTTGCGATCTTCGAATAACGCGTTCGATGGTCTACCACTGAGCTACCACGACGGCCATCTTCCCAGCCACTTCATTGGGTATCTGTGTCAATTTAAACGTGGGAGTGTCAGTCAGCACTACTAGTAGCCATGGCAGCGAGCGTTTTACACTCCTTATGAGCCTGTTTGGCGTCACGTAGCACGTGAACATAATGCCAACTGACAGCTGACCAATAGTCCACCATATACAACCTAGAGGCATCAAGCTTGCCAGTACGAGACCCTCGTTAATGAATGAGGGAAAGAAGTGTAAACACAACGGCTCGTTTTTAGTGTTTTACACAATAATAATGAGATCTGATGGACAATAATGCCAACGAAGGTACAGGGTTAGTTACTATGCCAACTGTAATGTAAATAAGAAAAAAAGTAGGTGAAAAGATACCTTGCCGTGGACGGGATTCAAACCTGCGACCTTCGAATAACGCGTTCGATGGTCTACGACTGAGCTACCTCGACAGCCACCTTCCCAGCCACTTTATTGGGTATCTATGTCAATTTGAACGTGGGAGTGTCAGTCAGCGCCACTAGAAGCCATGGCGGTGAGCGTGGCACACTCCTTATGAGCCTGTTTGGCGTCACGTAGCACGTGAACATATTGCGAACTGGCAGCTGACCAATAGTCCACCGTATACAACCTAGAGGCACCAAGTCTGCCAGTACGAGACCGTCGTTAATGAATGAGGAAAACAAGTGTAAACTAGAAGGATCGTTTTTTTGTGTTTTACACAAAAGTATTGAGATCAAATGGACAATAATGCCAACGAAGGAACAGGGTAGGTTATTAGGCCAACTGTAATGTAAATGAGAAGAAGGAAAAGTGGGTGAAAAGATACCTTGCCTTGGACAGGATCCGAACCTGCGACCTTCGAATAACGCGTTCGATGGTCTACCACTGAGCTACTACGACAGCCATCTTCTCAGCCACTTTATTAGGTATCTATGTCAACTTAAACGTGGGAGTGTCAGTCAGCGCCACTAGTAGCCATGGCGGCGAGCGTGGCACACTCCTTATGAGCCTGTTTGGCGTCACGTAGCACGTGAACATATTGCTAACTGGCAGCTGACCAATAGTCCACCGTATACAACCTAGAGGCACCAAGTCTGCCAGTACGAGACCCTCGTTAATGAATGAGGGAAACAAGTGTAACTTAATGAATAAAAGAAACAAGTGTAAACTTGAGAGCTCGTGTTTCGTGGTTTACACAATATTTATGAGATATAACAGACAATATTTCCAACGAAGGTACAGGGTAAATTACTAGGCCAACTGTAATGTAAATGAGAAGAAATGTGGGTGACAAGATCCCTTGCCGTTGACAGGATTCGAACTGGCGACCTTCGGATAATGCGTTCGATGGTCTACCACTGAGCTACTACGACAGCCATCTTCCCAGCCACTTTATTAGGTATCTATGTCAACTTAAACGTGGGAGTGTCAGTCAGCGCCACTAGTAGCCATGGCGGCGAGCGTGGCACACTCCTTATGAGCCTGTTTGGCGTCACGTAGCACGTGAACATATTGCTAACTGGCAGCTGACCAATAGTCCACCGTATACAACCTAGAGGCACCAAGTCTGCCAGTACGAGACCCTCGGTAATGAATGAGGGAAACAAGTGTAAACATAACGGCTCGTTTTTCGTGTTTTACACAATATTAATGAGATCTAACAGACAATAATTCCAACTATGGTACAGGGTAAGCTATTAGGCCAACTGTAATGTAAAGGGGAAGAAAGAAAAGTGGGTGAAAAGATACCTTGCCGTGGACAGGATCGGAACTTGCGATCTTCGAATAACGCGTTCGATGGTCTACCACTGAGCTACCACGACGGCCATCTTCCCAGCCACTTCATTTGGTATCTGTGTCAATTTAAACGTGGGAGTGTCAGTCAGCACTACTAGTAGCCATGGCAGCGAGCGTTTTACACTCCTTATGAGCCTGTTTGGCGTCACGTAGCACGTGAACATATTGCCAACTGACAGCTGACCAATTGTCCACCATATACAACCTAGAGGCATCAAGCTTGCCAGTACGAGACCCTCGTTAATGAATGAGGGAAACAAGTGTAAACTTGAAGGCTCGTTTTTCGTGTTTTACACAAAATTATTGAGATCAAATGGACAATAATGCCCTTGAAGGAACAGGGTAGGTTATTAGGCCAACTGTAATGTAAATGAGAAGAAAGAAAAGTGGGTGAAAAGATCCCTTGCCGTGGACAGGATTCGAACCAGTGACCTTCGAATAAAGCGTTCGATGGTCTACCACTGAGCTACTACGACAGCCATCTTCCTAGCCACTTTATTAGGTATCTAAGTCAACTTAAACGTGGGAGTGTCAGTTAGCGCCACTATTAGCCATGGCGGCGAGCGTGGCACACTCCTTTTGAGCCTGTTTGGCGTCACATAGCACGTGAACATATTGCTAACTGGCAGCTGACCAATAGTCCACCGTGTACAATCTACAGGCACCAAGTCTGCCAGTATGAGACCCTCGTTAATGAATAAGGGAAACAAGTGTAAACCTAAGGGCTCGTTTTTCGTGTTTACACAACATTATTGAGATCTAACAGACAATAATGCCAACGAAGGTACAGGGTAAGTTATTAGGCCAAATATAATGTAAATGACAAGAAAAAAAGTGGGTGAAAAGATACCTTGCCGTGGACAGGATTCGAACCTTCGACCTTCGAATAACGCGTTCGATGCTCTATCACTGAGCTACCACGACAGCCATCTTCCCAGCCACTTTAATGGGTATCTATGTCAATTTGAACGTGGGAGTGTCAGTCAGCGCCACTAGAAGCCATGGCGGCGAGCATGGTACACTCCTTATGAGTCTGTTTGGCGTCACGTAGCACGTGAACATATTGCGAACTGGCAGCTGACCAATAGTCCACCGTATACAACCTAGAGGCACCAAGTCTGCCAGTACGAGACCGTCGTTAATGAATGAGAGAAACAAGTGTACACTTGAAGGATCGTTTTTTTGTGTTTTACACAAAAATATTGAGATCAAATGGAGAATAATGCCAACGAAAGAACAGGGTAGGTTATTAGGCCAACTCTAATGTAAATGAGAAGAAAGAAAAGTGGGTGAAAAGATACCTTGCCTTGGACAGGATCCGAACCGGCGACCTTCGAGTAATGCGTTCGATGGTCTACCACTGAGCTAATTTGACAGCCATCTTCTGAGCCACTTTATTGGGTATTTATGCCAACTTAAACGTGGGAGTGTCAGTCAGCGCCACTAGTAGCCATGGCGGCGAGCGAGGCACACTCCTTATGAGCCTGTTTGGCGTCACGTAGCACGTGAACATATTGCTAACTGGCAGCTGACCAATAGTCCACCGTATACAACCTAGAGGCACCAAGTCTGCCAGTACGAGACCCTCGGTAATGAATGAGGGAAACAAGTGTAAACTTAACGGCTCGTTTTTCGTGTTTTACACAATATTAATGAGATATAACAGACAATATTGCCAACGAAGGACCAGGGTAAGTTATTAGGCCAAATGTAATGTAAATGACAAGAAAGAAAAGTGGGTGAAAACATACTTTGCCGTGAACAGGATTCGAACCTGCAACCTTCGAATAACGCGTTCGATGGTCTACCACTGAGCTACCACGACAGCCATCTTCCCAGCCACTTTATTGGGTATCTATGTCAACCAACTTAAACGTGAGAGTGTCAGTCAGCGCCACTAGTAGCCATGGCGGGGAGCGTGGCACACTCCTTATGAGCCTGTTTGGCGTCACGTAGCACGTGAACATATTGCTAACTGGCAGCTGACCAATAGTCTACCGTATACAACCTAGAGGCACCAAGTCTGCCAGTACGAGTACCTCGTTAATGAATAAGCAAAACAAGTGTAAACTTAAGAGCTCATGTTTCGTGGTTTACACAATATTTATGAGATATAACAGACAATATTTCCAACGAAGGTACAGGGTAAGTTACTAGGCCAACTGTAATGTAAATGAGAAGAAAAGTGGGGGAAAGGATCCCTTGCCGTGGACAGGATTCGAACCGGCGACCTTCGAATAACGCGTTCGATGGTCTACCACTGAGCTAAATTGACAGCCATCTTCCCAGCCACTTTATTGGGTATCTATGTCAATTTAAACGTGAGAGTGTCAGTCAGCGCCACTAGTAGCCAGGGCGGCGAGCGTGGCACACTCCTTATGAGTCTGTTTGGCGTCACGTAGCACGTGAACATATTGCTAACTGGTAGCTGACCAATAGTTCACCGTATACAATCTAGAGGCACCAAGTCTGCCATTACGAGAACCTCGTTAATGAATAAGGGAAACAATTGTAAACCTAAGGGCTCGTTTTTCGTGTTTTACACAACATTAATGAGATCTAACAGACAATAATGCCAACGAAGGTACAGGGTAAGTTATTAGGCCAACTGTATTGTAAAGGAAAAGAAAGAAAAGTGGGTTAAAAGATACCTTGCCGTGGACAGGATCCGAACCTGTGACCTTCGAATAACGCGTTCGATGCTTTATCACTGAGCTACCACGACAGCCGTCTTCCCAGCCACTTCATTGGTTATATATGTCAATTTTAGCGTGGGAGTGTCAGTCAGCGCCCCTAGTAGCCATGGCAGCGAGCGTTTTACACTCCTTATGAGCCTGTTTGGCGTCACGTAGCACGTGAACATAATGCTAACTGGTAGCTGACCAATGGTCCACAGTATACAATCTAGAGGCACCAAGTCTGCCAGTACGAGAACCTCGTTAACGAATAAGGGAAACAAGTGTAAACTTAAGGGCTCGTTTTTCGTGTTTCACACAACAATAATGAGATCTAAAGGACAATAATGCCAACCAAGGTACAGGGTAAGTTATTAGGGCAACTGTAATGTAAATGAGAAGAAATAAAAGTGGGTGAAAAGATACCTTGCCGTGGACAGGATCCGAACCGGTAACCTTTGAATAACGCGTTCGATGGTCTACCACTGAGCTAATATGACAGCCATCTTTTCAGCCACTGTATTGGTTATCTGTGTCAAATTAAACGTGAGAGTGTCAGTCAGCGCCACTAGTAGCCAGGGCGGCGAGCGTGGCACACTCCTTATAAGCCTGTTTGGCGTCACGTAGCACGTGAACATATTGCTAACTGGCAGCTGACCAATAGTCCACCGTATACAACCTAGAGGCACCAAGTCTGCCAGTACGAGACCCTCGTTAATGAATGAGGGAAACAAGTATAAACTTGAAAGCTCGTTTATCGTGTTTTACACAAAAATATTGAGATCAAATGGACAATAATGCCAACGAAGGAACAGGGTAGGTTATTAGGCCAACTGTAATGTAAATGAGAAGAAAGAAAAGTGGGTGAAAAGATACCTTGCCTTGGACAGGATCCAAACCTGCGACCTTCGAATAACGCGTTCGATGGTCTACCACTGAGCTACTACGACAGCCATCTTCCCAGCCACTTTATTAGGTATCTAAGTCAACTTAAACGTGGGAGTGTCAGTCAGCGCCACTATTAGCCATGGCGGCGAGCGTGGCACACTCCTTATGAGCCTGTTTGGCGTCACGTAGCACGTGAACATATTGCTAACTGGCAGCTGACCAATAGTCCACCGTATACAACCTAGAGGCACCAAGTCTGCCAGTACGAGACCCTCGGTAATGAATGAGGGAAACAAGTGTAAACTTAACGGCTCGTGTTTCGTGTTTTACACATTATTAATGAGATATAACAGACAATAATGCCAACGAAGGACCAGGGTAAGTTATTAGGCCAACTGTAATGTAAATGAGAAGAAAGAAAAGTGGGTGAAAAGATCCCTTGCCGTGGACAGGATTCAAACCGGCGACCTTCGAATAACGCGTTCGATGGTCTACCACTGAGCTAATTTGACAGCCATCTTCCCAGCCACTTTATTGGGTATCTATGTCAACTTAAACGTGGGAGTGTCAGTCAGCGCCACTAGTAGCCATGGCGGCGAGCGTGGCACACTCCTTATGAGCCTGTTTGGCGTCACGTAGGACGTGAACATATTGCTAACTGGCAGCTGACCAATAGTCCACAGTATACAACCTAGAGGCACCAAGTCTGCCAGTACGAGACCCTTGGTAATGAATGAGGGAAACAAGTGTAAACCTAAGGGCTCGTTTTTCGTGTTTTACACAACATTATTGAGATCTAACAGACAATAATGCCAACGAAGGTACATGGTAAGTTACTAGGCCAACTGTAATGTAAATAAGAAAAAAAGTAGGTGAAAAGATACCTTGCCTTGGAGAGGATCCGAACCTGCGACCTTCGAATAACGCGTTCGATGGTCTTCCACTGAGCTACTACGGCAGCCACCTTCCCTGCCACTTTATTGGATATCTATGTCAAATTAAACGTGGGAGTGTCAGTCAGCGCCACTAGTAGCCATGGCGGCGAGCGTGGCACACTCCTTATGAGCCTGTTTGGCGTCACGTAGCACGTGAACATATTGCTAACTGGCAGCTGACCAATAGTCCACCGTATACAACCTAGAGGCACCAAGTCTGCCAGTACGAGTACCTCGTTAATGAATAAGCAAAACAAGTGTAAACTTAAGAGCTCATGTTTCGTGGTTTACACAATATTTATGAGATATAACAGACAATATTTCCAACGAAGGTACAGGGTAAGTTACTAGGCCAACTGTAATGTAAATGAGAAGAAAAGTGGGGGAAAGGATCCCTTGCCGCGGACAGGATTCGAACCGGCGACCTTCGAATAACGCGTTCGATGGTCTACCACTGAGCTAAATTGACAGCCATCTTCCCAGCCACTTTATTGGGTATCTATGTCAATTTAAACGTGAGAGTGTCAGTCAGCGCCACTAGTAGCCAGGGCGGCGAGCGTGGCACACTCCTTATGAGTCTGTTTGGCGTCACGTAGCACGTGAACATATTGCTAACTGGTAGCTGACCAATAGTTCACCTTATACAATCTAGAGGCACCAAGTCTGCCATTACGAGAACCTCGTTAATGAATAAGGGAAACAATTGTAAACCTAAGGGCTCGTTTTTCGTGTTTTACACAACATTAATGAGATCTAACAGACAATAATGCCAACGAAGGTACAGGGTAAGTTATTAGGCCAACTGTATTGTAAAGGAAAAGAAAGAAAAGTGGGTTAAAAGATACCTTGCCGTGGACAGGATCCGAACCTGTGACCTTCGAATAACGCGTTCGATGCTTTATCACTGAGCTACCACGACAGCCGTCTTCCCAGCCACTTCATTGGTTATATATGTCAATTTTAGCGTGGGAGTGTCAGTCAGCGCCCCTAGTAGCCATGGCAGCGAGCGTTTTACACTCCTTATGAGCCTGTTTGGCGTCACGTAGCACGTGAACATAATGCTAACTGGTAGCTGACCAATGGTCCACAGTATACAATCTAGAGGCACCAAGTCTGCCAGTACGAGAACCTCGTTAACGAATAAGGGAAACAAGTGTAAACTTAAGGGCTCGTTTTTCGTGTTTCACACAACAATAATGAGATCTAAAGGACAATAATGCCAACCAAGGTACAGGGTAAGTTATTAGGGCAACTGTAATGTAAATGAGAAGAAATAAAAGTGGGTGAAAAGATACCTTGCCGTGGACAGGATCCGAACCGGTAACCTTTGAATAACGCGTTCGATGGTCTACCACTGAGCTAATATGACAGCCATCTTTTCAGCCACTGTATTGGTTATCTGTGTCAAATTAAACGTGAGAGTGTCAGTCAGCGCCACTAGTAGCCAGGGCGGCGAGCGTGGCACACTCCTTATAAGCCTGTTTGGCGTCACGTAGCACGTGAACATATTGCTAACTGGCAGCTGACCAATAGTCCACCGTATACAACCTAGAGGCACCAAGTCTGCCAGTACGAGACCCTCGTTAATGAATGAGGGAAACAAGTATAAACTTGAAAGCTCGTTTATCGTGTTTTACACAAAAATATTGAGATCAAATGGACAATAATGCCAACTTAGGAACAGGGTAGGTTATTAGGCCAACTGTAATGTAAATGAGAAGAAAGAAAAGTGGGTGAAAAGATACCTTGCCTTGGACAGGATCCAAACCTGCGACCTTCGAATAACGCGTTCGATGGTCTACCACTGAGCTACTACGACAGCCATCTTCCCAGCCACTTTATTAGGTATCTAAGTCAACTTAAACGTGGGAGTGTCAGTCAGCGCCACTATTAGCCATGGCGGCGAGCGTGGCACACTCCTTATGAGCCTGTTTGGCGTCACGTAGCACGTGAACATATTGCTAACTGGCAGCTGACCAATAGTCCACCGTATACAACCTAGAGGCACCAAGTCTGCCAGTACGAGACCCTCGGTAATGAATGAGGGAAACAAGTGTAAACTTAACGGCTCGTGTTTCGTGTTTTACACATTATTAATGAGATATAACAGACAATAATGCCAACGAAGGACCAGGGTAAGTTATTAGGCCAACTGTAATGTAAATGAGAAGAAAGAAAAGTGGGTGAAAAGATCCCTTGCCGTGGACAGGATTCAAACCGGCGACCTTCGAATAACGCGTTCGATGGTCTACCACTGAGCTAATTTGACAGCCATCTTCCCAGCCACTTTATTGGGTATCTATGTCAACTTAAACGTGGGAGTGTCAGTCAGCGCCACTAGTAGCCATGGCGGCGAGCGTGGCACACTCCTTATGAGCCTGTTTGGCGTCACGTAGGACGTGAACATATTGCTAACTGGCAGCTGACCAATAGTCCACAGTATACAACCTAGAGGCACCAAGTCTGCCAGTACGAGACCCTCGGTAATGAATGAGGGAAACAAGTGTAAACCTAAGGGCTCGTTTTTCGTGTTTTACACAACATTATTGAGATCTAACAGACAATAATGCCAACGAAGGTACATGGTAAGTTACTAGGCCAACTGTAATGTAAATAAGAAAAAAAGTAGGTGAAAAGATACCTTGCCTTGGAGAGGATCCGAACCTGCGACCTTCGAATAACGCGTTCGATGGTCTTCCACTGAGCTACTACGGCAGCCACCTTCCCTGCCACTTTATTGGATATCTATGTCAAATTAAACGTGGGAGTGTCAGTCAGCGCCACTAGTAGCCATGGCGGCGAGCGTGGCACACTCCTTGTGAGGCCATTTGGCGTCACGTAGCACGTGAACATATTGCTAACAGGCAGCTGACCAATAGTCCACAGTATACAACCTAGAGGCACCAAGTCTGCCAGTACGAGACCCTCGGTAATGAATGAGGGAAACAAGTGTAAACCTAAGGACTCGTTTTTCGTGTTTTACACAACATTATTGAGATCTAACAGACAATAATGCCAACGAAGGTACATGGTAAGTTACTAGGCCAACTGTAATGTAAATAAGAAAAAAAGTAGGTGAAAAGATACCTTGCCGTGGACGGGATTCAAACCTGCGACCTTTGAATAACGCGTTCGATGGTCTACCACTGAGCTACCTCGACAGCCACCTTCCCAGCCACTTTATTGGGTATCTATGTCAACCAACCTAAACGTGGGAGTGTCAGTCAGCGCCACTAGTAGCCATGGCGGCGAGCGTGGCAAACTCCTTATGAGCCTGTTTGGCGTCACGTAGCACGTGAACATATTGCCAACTGACAGCTGACCAATAGTCCACCATATACAACCTAGAGGCATCAAGCTTGCCAGTACGAGACCCTCGTTAATGAATAAAAGAAACAAGTGTAAACTTGAGAGCTCGTGTTTCGTGGTTTACACAATATTTATGAGATATAACAGACAATATTTCCAACGAAGGTACAGGGTAAATTACTAGGCCAACTGTAATGTAAATGAGAAGAAAAGTGGGTGACAAGATCCCTTGCCGTTGACAGGATTCGAACTGGCGACCTTCGGATAATGCGTTCGATGGTCTACCACTGAGCTACTACGACAGCCATCTTCCCAGCCACTTTATTAGGTATCTATGTCAACTTAAACGTGGGAGTGTCAGTCAGCGCCACTAGTAGCCATGGCGGCGAGCGTGGCACACTCCTTATGAGCCTCTTTGGCGTCACGTAGCACGTGAACTTATTGCTAACTGGCAGCTGACCAATAGTCCACCGTATACAACCTAGAGGCACCAAGTCTGCCAGTACGAGACCCTCGGAAATGAATGAGGGAAACAAGTGTAAACTTAACGGCTCGTGTTTCGTGTTTTACACATTATTAATGAGATATAACAGACAATAATGCCAACGAAGGACCAGGGTAAGTTATTAGGCCAACTGTAATGTAAATGAGAAGAAAGAAAAGTGGGTGAAAAGATCCCTTGCCGTGGACAGGATTCAAACCGGCGACCTTCGAATAACGCGTTCGATGGTCTACCACTGAGCTAATTTGACAGCCATCTTCCCAGCCACTTTATTGGGTATCTATGTCAACTTAAACGTGGGAGTGTCAGTCAGCGCCACTAGTAGCCATGGCGGCGAGCGTGGCACACTCCTTATGAGCCTGTTTGGCGTCACGTAGGACGTGAACATATTGCTAACTGGCAGCTGACCAATAGTCCACAGTATACAACCTAGAGGCACCAAGTCTGCCAGTACGAGACCCTCGGTAATGAATGAGGGAAACAAGTGTAAACCTAAGGGCTCGTTTTTCGTGTTTTACACAACATTATTGAGATCTAACAGACAATAATGCCAACGAAGGTACATGGTAAGTTACTAGGCCAACTGTAATGTAAATAAGAAAAAAAGTAGGTGAAAAGATACCTTGCCTTGGAGAGGATCCGAACCTGCGACCTTCGAATAACGCGTTCGATGGTCTTCCACTGAGCTACTACGACAGCCACCTTCCCTGCCACTTTATTGGATATCTATGTCAAATTAAACGTTGGAGTGTCAGTCAGCGCCACTAGTAGCCAAGGCGGCGAGCGTGGCACACTCCTTGTGAGGCCATTTGGCGTCACGTAGCACGTGAACATATTGCTAACTGGCAGCTGACCAATAGTCCACAGTATACAACCTAGAGGCACCAAGTCTGCCAGTACGAGACCCTCGGTAATGAATGAGGGAAACAAGTGTAAACCTAAGGACTCGTTTTTCGTGTTTTACACAACATTATTGAGATCTAACAGACAATAATGCCAACGAAGGACCAGGGTAAGTTATTAGGCCAAATGTAATGTAAATGACAAGAAAGAAAAGTGGGTGAAAAGATACCTTGCCGTGGACAGGATTCGAACCTTCGACCTTCGAATAACGCGTTCGATGCTCTATCACTGAGCTACCACGGCAGCCATCTTCCCAGCCACTTTATTAGGTATCTATGTCAATTTGAACGTGGGAGTGTCAGTCAGCGCCACTAGTAGCCAGGGCGGCGAGCGTGGCACACTCCTTATGAGCCTGTTTGGCGTCACGTAGCATGTGAACATATTGCTAACTGGCAGCCGACCAATAGTCCACCTTATACAACCTAGAGGCACCAAGTCTGCCAGTACGAGACCGTCGTTAATGAATGAGGGAAACAAGTGTAAACTTGAAGGATCGTTTTTTTGTGTTTTACACGAAAATATTGAGATCAAATGGACAATAATGCCAACGAAGGAACAGAGTAGGTTATTAGGCAAACTTTAAAGTAAATGAGAAGAAAGAAAAGTGGGTGAAAAGATACCTTGCCTTAGAGAGGATCCAAACCTGCGACCTTCGAATAACGCGTTCGATGGTGTACCACTGAGCTACTACGACAGCCATCTTCCCAGCCACTTTATTAGGTATCTATGTCAACTAAAACGTGGGAGTGTCAGTCAGCGCCACTAGTAGCCATGGCGGCGAGCGTGGCACACTTCTTATGAGCCTGTTTGGCGTCACGTAGCACGTGAACATATTGCTCACTGGCAGCTGACCAATAGTCCACCGTATACAACCTAGAGGCACCAAGTCTGCCAGTACGAGACCCTCGGTAATGAATGAGAGAAAGAAGTGTAAACTTAACGGCTCGTTTTTCGTGTTTTACACATTATTAATGAGATATAACAGACAATAATGCCAACGAAGGACCAGGGTAAGTTATTAGGTCAAATGTATTGTAAATGACAAGAAAGAAAAGTGGGTGAAAAGATACCTTGCCGTGGACAAGATTCGAACCTGCGACCTTCAAATAACGCGTTCGACGGTCTACCACTGAGATAATTTGACAGCCATCTTCCCAGCCACTTTATAGGGTATCTATGTCAATTTAAACGTGAGAGTGTCAGTCAGCGCCACTAGTAGCCAGGGCGGCGAGCGTGGATCACTCCTTATGAGCCTGTTTGGCGTCACGTAGCACGTGAACATATTGCTAACTGGCAGCCGACCAATAGTCCACCCTATACAACCTAGAGGCACCAAGTCTGCCAGTACGAGACCCTCGTTAATGAATGAGGGAAACAAGTGTAAACTTGAAGGCTCGTTTTTCGTGTTTTACACAAAATTATTGAGATCAAATGGACAATAATGCCAATGAAGGAACAGGGTAGGTTATTAGGCCAACTGTAATGTAATTGAGAAGAAAGAAAATTGGGTGAAAAGATCCCTTGCCGTGGACAGGATTCTAACCAGCGACCTTCGAATAACGCGTTCGATGGTCTACCACTGAGCTAATTTGACAGCCATCTTCCCAGCCACTTTATTGGGTATCTATGTCAACTTAAACGTGAGAGTGTCAGTGAGCGCCACTAGTAGCCATGGCGGCGAGCGTGGCACACTCCTTATGAGCCTGTTTGGCGTCACGTAGGACGTGAACATAATGCTAACTGGCAGCTGACCAATAGTCCACACTATACAACCTAGAGGCACCAAGTCTGCCAGTACGAGACCCTCGGTAATGAATGAGGGAAACAAGTGTAAACATAACGGCTCGTTTTTCGTGTTTTACACAATATTAATGAGATCTAACAGACAATAATTCCAACTATGGTACAGGGTAAGCTATTAGGCCAACTGTAATGTAAAGGGGAAGAAAGAAAAGTGGGTGAAAAGATACCTTGCCGTGGACAGGATCGGAACTTGCGATCTTCGAATAACGCCTTCGATGGTCTACCACTGAGCTACCACGACGGCCATCTTCCCAGCCACTTCATTTGGTATCTGTGTCAATTTAAACGTGGGAGTGTCAGTCAGCACTACTAGTAGCCATGGCAGCGAGCGTTTTACACTCCTTATGAGCCTGTTTGGCGTCACGTAGCACGTGAACATATTGCCAACTGACAGCTGACCAATAGTCCACCATATACAACCTAGAGGCATCAAGCTTGCCAGTACGAGACCCTCGTTAATGAATGAGGGAAACAAGTGTAAACTTGAAGGCTCGTTTTTCGTGTTTTACACAAAATTATTGAGATCAAATGGACAATAATGCCCTTGAAGGAACAGGGTAGGTTATTAGGCCAACTGTAATGTAAATGAGAAGAAAGAAAAGTGGGTGAAAAGATCCCTTGCCGTGGACAGGATTCGAACCAGCGACCTTCGAATAACGCGTTCGATGGTCTACCACTGAGCTACTACGACAGCCATCTTCCCAGCCACTTTATTAGGTATCTAAGTCAACTTAAACGTGGGAGTGTCAGTCAGCGCCACTATTAGCCATGGCGGCGAGCGTGGCACACTCCTTTTGAGCCTGGTTGGCGTCACATAGCACGTGAACATATTGCTAACTGGCAGCTGACCAATAGTCCACCGTGTACAATCTAGAGGCACCAAGTCTGCCAGTATGAGACCCTCGTTAATGAATAAGGGAAACAAGTGTAAACCTAAGGGCTCGTTTTTCGTGTTTTACACAACATTATTGAGATCTAACAGACAATAATGCCAACGAAGGTACAGGGTAAGTTATTAGGCCAAATATAATGTAAATGACAAGAAAGAAAAGTGGGTGAAAAGATACCTTGCCGTGGACAGGATTCGAACCTTCGACCTTCGAATAACGCGTTCGATGGTCTACCACTGAGCTAATTTGACAGCCATCTTCTCAGCCACTTTATTGGGTATTTATGCCAACTTAAACGTGGGAGTGTCAGTCAGCGCCACTAGTAGCCATGGCGGCGAGCGTGGCACACTCCTTATGAGCCTGTTTGGCGTCACGTAGCACGTGAACATATTGCTAACTGGCTGCTGACCAATAGTCCACCGTATGCAACCTAGAGGCACTAAGTCTGCCAGTACGAGACCCTCGTTAATGAATGAGGGAAACAAGTGTAAACTTAACGGCTCGTTTTTCGTGTTTTACACAATATTAATGAGATATAACAGACAATATTGCCAACGAAGGACCAGGGTAAGTTATTAGGCCAAATGTAATGTAAATGACAAGAAAGAAAAGTGGGTGAAAACATACTTTGCCGTGAACAGGATTCGAACCTGCAACCTTCGAATAACGCGTTCGATGGTCTACCACTGAGCTACCACGACAGCCATCTTCCCAGCCACTTTATTGGGTATCTATGTCAACCAACTTAAACGTGAGAGTGTCAGTCAGCGCCACTAGTAGCCATGGCGGGGAGCGTGGCACACTCCTTATGAGCCTGTTTGGCGTCACGTAGCACGTGAACATATTGCTAACTGGCAGCTGACCAATAGTCTACCGTATACAACCTAGAGGCACCAAGTCTGCCAGTACGAGTACCTCGTTAATGAATAAGCAAAACAAGTGTAAACTTAAGAGCTCATGTTTCGTGGTTTACACAATATTTATGAGATATAACAGAGAATATTTCCAACGAAGGTACAGGGTAAGTTACTAGGCCAACTGTAATGTAAAGAGAAGAAAAGTGGGGGAAAAGATCCCTTGCCGTGGACAGGATTCGAACCGGCGACCTTCGAATAACGCGTTCGATGGTCTACCACTGAGCTAAATTGACAGCCATCTTCCCAGCCACTTTATTGGGTATCTATGTCAATTTAAACGTGAGAGTGTCAGTCAGCGCCACTAGTAGCCAGGGCGGCGAGCGTGGCACACTCCTTATGAGTCTGTTTGGCGTCACGTAGCACGTGAACATAATGCTAACTGGTAGCTGACCAATGGTCCACAGTATACAATCTAGAGGCACCAAGTCTGCCAGTACGAGAACCTCGTTAACGAATAAGGGAAACAATTGTAAACCTAAGGGCTCGTTTTTCGTGTTTTGCACAACATTAATGAGATCTAACAGACAATAATGCCAACGAAGGTACAGGGTAAGTTATTAGGCCAACTGTATTGTAAAGGAAAAGAAAGAAAAGTGGGTTAAAAGATACCTCTCCGTGGACAGGATCCGAACCTGTGACCTTCGAATAACGCGTTCGATGCTTTATCACTGAGCTACCACGACAGCCGTCTTCCCAGCCACTTCATTGGTTATCTATGTCAATTTTAGCGTGGGAGTGTCAGTCAGCGCCCCTAGTAGCCATGGCAGCGAGCGTTTTACACTCCTTATGAGCCTGTTTGGCGTCACGTAGCACGTGAACATAATGCTAACTGGTAGCTGACCAATGGTCCACAGTATACAATCTAGAGGCACCAAGTCTGCCAGTACGAGAACCTCGTTAACGAATAAGGGAAACAAGTGTAAACTTAAGGGCTCGTTTTTCGTGTTTCACACAACAATAATGAGATCTAAAGGACAATAATGCCAACCAAGGTACAGGGTAAGTTATTAGGGCTCGTGTAATGTAAATGAGAAGAAATAAAAGTGGGTGAAAAGATACCTTGCCGTGGACAGGATCCGAACCGGTAACCTTTGAATAACGCGTTCGATGGTCTACCACTGAGCTAATATGACAGCCATCTTTTCAGCCACCGTATTGGTTATCTGTGTCAAATTAAACGTGAGAGTGTCAGTCAGCGCCACTAGTAGCCAGGGCGGCGAGCGTGGCACACTCCTTATAAGCCTGTTTGGCGTCACGTAGCACGTGAACATATTGCTAACTGGCAGCTGACCAATAGTCCACCGTATACAACCTAGAGGCACCAAGTCTGCCAGTACGAGACCCTCGTTAATGAATGAGGGAAACAAGTATAAACTTGAAAGCTCGTTTATCGTGTTTTACACAAAAATATTGAGATCAAATGGACAATAATGCCAACGAAGGAACAGGGTAGGTTATTAGGCCAACTGTAATGTAAATGAGAAGAAAGAAAAGTGGGTGAAAAGATACCTTCCCTTGGACAGGATCCAAACCTGCGACCTTCGAATAACGCGTTCGAAGGTCTACCACGGAGCTACTACGACAGCCATCTTCCCAGCCAGTTTATTAGGTATCTATGTCAACCCAAACGTGGGAGTGTCAGTCAGCGCCACTAGTAGCCATGGCGGCGAGCGTGGCACACTCCTTATGAGCCTGTTTGGCGTCACGTAGCACGTGAACATGTTGCTAACTGGCAGCTGACCAATAGTCCACCGTATAAAACCTAGAGGCACCAAGTCTGCCAGTACGAGACCCTCGGTAATGAATGAGGGAAACAAGTGTAAACTTAACGGCTCGTTTTTCGTGTTTTACACAATATAATCAGATATAACAGACAATGATGCCAACGAAGGACCAGGGTAAGTTATTAGGCCAAATGTAATGTAAATGACAAGAAAGAAAAGTGGGTTAAAAGATACCTTGCCGTGGACAGGATTCGAGCCTGCGACCTTCGAAAAACGCGTTCGATGGTCTACTACTGAGCTACCACGACAGCCATCTTCCGAGCCACTTTATTAGGTATCTATGTCAACCTAAACGTGGGAGTGTCAGTCAGCGCCACTAGTAGCCATGGCGGCGAACGTGGCACACTCCTTATGAGCCTTTTTGGCGTCACGTAGCACGTGAACATATTACTAACTGGCAGCTGACCAATAGTCCACCGTATACAACCTAGAGGCACCAAGTCTGCCAGTACAAGACCCTCTTCAATGAATGAGGGAAACAAGGTAAACTTTAGAATATACTTTTACAGCGCAAACATAAAACGATCCACAAAGAAAGCGACGACACACACCAGCGCTGACTAACAACTGAATAAAGTCAGTTGTTAGTCAAAAAAAAAAAAAAAGAAAAGAAAAAAAAAAAAACCAGTTGTTAGTCAGCGCTGGTGTGTGTCGTCGCTTTCTTTGTGGATCGTTTTATGTTTGCGCTGTAAAAGTATATTCTATGGCTATGAACCAACTAGGCCCAAAAGAAGTTTTACTTAAGGTAAACTTAACGGCTCGTTTTCGGTGTTTTACGCAATAATAGTGAGATCTAAGAGACAATATTTCCAACGAAGGTACAGGGTAAGTTATTAGGCCAACTGTAATGTAAAGGGAAGAAAGAAAAGTGGGTTAAAAGATACTTTGCTATGGACAGGATCCGAACCTGCGACCTTCGAATAACGCGTTCGATGATCTACCACTGAGCTACCACGACAGCTATCTTCCCAGCCACATTATTGGGTATCTGTGTAAATTTAAACGTGGGAGTGTCAGTCAGCACTACTAGTAGCCATGGCGGCGAGTGTTTTACACTCCTTATGAGCCTGTTTGGCGTCACGTAGCACGTGAACATATTGCTAACTGGTAGCTGACCAATAGTTCACCGTATACAATCTAGAGGCACCAAGTCTGCCATTACGAGAACCTCGTTAATAAATAAGGGAAACAATTGTAAACCTAAGGGCTCGTTTTTCGTGTTTTACACAACAATAATGAGATCTAACAGACAATAATGCCAACGAAGGTACAGGGTAAGTTATTAGGCCAACTGTATTGTAAAGGAGAAGAAAGAAAAGTGGGTGAAAAGATACCTTGCTTTGGACAGGATTCGAACCAGCGACCTTCGAATAACGCGTTCGATGGTCTACCACTGAGCTACTACGACAGCCATCTTCCCAGCCACTTTATTAGGTATCTAAGTCAACTTAAACGTGGGAGTGTCAGTCAGCGCCACTATTTGCCATGGCGGCGAGCGTGGCACACTCCTTTTGAGCCTGTTTGGCGTCACATAGCACGTGAACATATTGCTAACTGGCAGCTGACCAATAGTCCACCGTGTACAATCTAGAGGCACCAAGTCTGCCAGTATGAGACCCTCGTTAATGAATAAGGGAAACAAGTGTAAACCTAAGGGCTCGTTTTTCGTGTTTTACACAACATTATTGAGATCTAACAGACAATAATGCCAACGAAGGTACAGGGTAAGTTATTAGGCCAAATATAATGTAAATGACAAGAAAGAAAAGTGGGTGAAAAGATACCTTGCCGTGGACAGGATTCGAACCTTCGACCTTCGAATAACGCGTTCGATGGTCTACCACTGAGCTAATTTGACAGCCATCTTCTCAGCCACTTTATTGGGTATTTATGCCAACTTAAACGTGGGAGTGTCAGTCAGCGCCACTAGTAGCCATGGCGGCGAGCGTGGCACACTCCTTATGAGCCTGTTTGGCGTCACGTAGCACGTGAACATATTGCTAACTGGCTGCTGACCAATAGTCCACCGTATGCAACCTAGAGGCACTAAGTCTGCCAGTACGAGACCCTCGTTAATGAATGAGGGAAACAAGTGTAAACTTAACGGCTCGTTTTTCGTGTTTTACACAATATTAATGAGATATAACAGACAATATTGCCAACGAAGGACCAGGGTAAGTTATTAGGCCAAATGTAATGTAAATGACAAGAAAGAAAAGTGGGTGAAAACATACTTTGCCGTGAACAGGATTCGAACCTGCAACCTTCGAATAACGCGTTCGATGGTCTACCACTGAGCTACCACGACAGCCATCTTCCCAGCCACTTTATTGGGTATCTATGTCAACCAACTTAAACGTGAGAGTGTCAGTCAGCGCCACTAGTAGCCATGGCGGGGAGCGTGGCACACTCCTTATGAGCCTGTTTGGCGTCACGTAGCACGTGAACTTATTGCTAACTGGCAGCTGACCAATAGTCTACCGTATACAACCTAGAGGCACCAAGTCTGCCAGTACGAGTACCTCGTTAATGAATAAGCAAAACAAGTGTAAACTTAAGAGCTCATGTTTCGTGGTTTACACAATATTTATGAGATATAACAGACAATATTTCCAACGAAGGTACAGGGTAAGTTACTAGGCCAACTGTAATGTAAATGAGAAGAAAAGTGGGGGAAAAGATCCCTTGCCGTGGACAGGATTCGAACCGGCGACCTTCGAATAACGTGTTCGATGGTCTACCACTGAGCTAAATTGACAGCCATCTTCCCAGCCACTTTATTGGGTATCTATGTCAATTTAAACGTGAGAGTGTCAGTCAGCGCCACTAGTAGCCAGGGCGGCGAGCGTGGCACACTCCTTATGAGTCTGTTTGGCGTCACGTAGCACGTGAACATAATGCTAACTGGTAGCTGACCAATGGTCCACAGTATACAATCTAGAGGCACCAAGTCTGCCAGTACGAGAACCTCGTTAACGAATAAGGGAAACAAGTGTAAACTTAAGGGCTCGTTTTTCGTGTTTCACACAACAATAATGAGATCTAAAGGACAATAATGCCAACCAAGGTACAGGGTAAGTTATTAGGGCTAGTGTAATGTAAATGAGAAGAAATAAAAGTGGGTGAAAAGATACCTTGCCGTGGACAGGATCCGAACCGGTAACCTTTGAATAACGCGTTCGATGGTCTACCACTGAGCTAATATGACAGCCATCTTTTCAGCCACTGTATTGGTTATCTGTGTCAAATTAAACGTGAGAGTGTCAGTCAGCGCCACTAGTAGCCAGGGCGGCGAGCGTGGCACACTCCTTATAAGCCTGTTTGGCGTCACGTAGCACGTGAACATATTGCTAACTGGCAGCTGACCAATAGTCCACCGTATACAACCTAGAGGCACCAAGTCTGCCAGTACGAGACCCTCGTTAATGAATGAGGGAAACAAGTATAAACTTGAAAGCTCGTTTATCGTGTTTTACACAAAAATATTGAGATCAAATGGACAATAATGCCAACGAAGGAACAGGGTAGGTTATTAGGCCAACTGTAATGTAAATGAGAAGAAAGAAAAGTGGGTGAAAAGATACCTTCCCTTGGACAGGATCCAAACCTGCGACCTTCGAATAACGCGTTCGAAGGTCTACCACGGAGCTACTACGACAGCCATCTTCCCAGCCAGTTTATTAGGTATCTATGTCAACCCAAACGTGGGAGTGTCAGTCAGCGCCACTAGTAGCCATGGCGGCGAGCGTGGCACACTCCTTATGAGCCTGTTTGGCGTCACGTAGCACGTGAACATGTTGCTAACTGGCAGCTGACCAATAGTCCACCGTATAAAACCTAGAGGCACCAAGTCTGCCAGTACGAGACCCTCGGTAATGAATGAGGGAAACAAGTGTAAACTTAACGGCTCGTTTTTCGTGTTTTACACAATATAATCAGATATAACAGACAATGATGCCAACGAAGGACCAGGGTAAGTTATTAGGCCAAATGTAATGTAAATGACAAGAAAGAAAAGTGGGTTAAAAGATACCTTGCCGTGGACAGGATTCGAGCCTGCGACCTTCGAAAAACGCGTTCGATGGTCTACTACTGAGCTACCACGACAGCCATCTTCCGAGCCACTTTATTAGGTATCTATGTCAACCTAAACGTGGGAGTGTCAGTCAGCGCCACTAGTAGCCATGGCGGCGAGCGTGGCACACTCCTTATGAGCCTTTTTGGCGTCACGTAGCACGTGAACATATTACTAACTGGCAGCTGACCAATAGTCCACCGTATACAACCTAGAGGCACCAAGTCTGCCAGTACGAGACCCTCTTCAATGAATGAGGGAAACAAGGTAAACTTAACGGCTCGTTTTCGGTGTTTTACGCAATAATAGTGAGATCTAAGAGACAATATTTCCAACGAAGGTACAGGGTAAGTTATTAGGCCAACTGTAATGTAAAGGGAAGAAAGAAAAGTGGGTTAAAAGATACTTTGCTATGGACAGGATCCGAACCTGCGACCTTCGAATAACGCGTTCGATGATCTACCACTGAGCTACCACGACAGCTATCTTCCCAGCCACATTATTGGGTATCTGTGTAAATTTAAACGTGGGAGTGTCAGTCAGCACTACTAGTAGCCATGGCGGCGAGTGTTTTACACTCCTTATGAGCCTGTTTGGCGTCACGTAGCACGTGAACATATTGCTAACTGGTAGCTGACCAATAGTTCACCGTATACAATCTAGAGGCACCAAGTCTGCCATTACGAGAACCTCGTTAATAAATAAGGGAAACAATTGTAAACCTAAGGGCTCGTTTTTCGTGTTTTACACAACAATAATGAGATCTAACAGACAATAATGCCAACGAAGGTACAGGGTAAGTTATTAGGCCAACTGTATTGTAAAGGAGAAGAAAGAAAAGTGGGTGAAAAGATACCTTGCTTTGGACAGGATCCGAACCTGCGACCTTCGAATAACGCGTTCGATGCTTTATCACTGAGCTACCACGACAGCCGTCTTCCCAGCCACTTTATTGGGTATCTATGTCAATTTGAACGTGGGAGTGTCAGTCAGCGCCCCTAGTAGCCATGGCGGCGAGCGTGGCACACTCCTTATGAGCCTGTTTGGCGTCACGTAGCACGTGAACATATTGCTAACTGGCAGCTGACCAATAGTCCACCGTATACAACCTAGAGGCACCAAGTCTGCCAGTACGAGACCCTCGGTAATGAATGAGGGAAACAAGTGTAAACTTAACGGCTCGTGTTTCGTGTTTTACACATTATTAATGAGATATAACAGACAATAATGCCAACGAAGGACCAGGGTAAGTTATTAGGCCAACTGTAATGTAAATGAGAAGAAAGAAAAGTGGGTGAAAAGATCCCTTGCCGTGGACAGGATTCAAACCGGCGACCTTCGAATAACGCGTTCGATGGTCTACCACTGAGCTAATTTGACAGCCATCTTCCCAGCCACTTTATTGGGTATCTATGTCAACTTAAACGTGGGAGTGTCAGTCAGCGCCACTAGTAGCCATGGCGGCGAGCGTGGCACACTCCTTATGAGCCTGTTTGGCGTCACGTAGGACGTGAACATATTGCTAACTGGCAGCTGACCAATAGTCCACAGTATACAACCTAGAGGCACCAAGTCTGCCAGTACGAGACCCTCGGTAATGAATGAGGGAAACAAGTGTAAACCTAAGGGCTCGTTTTTCGTGTTTTACACAACATTATTGAGATCTAACAGACAATAATGCCAACGAAGGTACATGGTAAGTTACTAGGCCAACTGTAATGTAAATAAGAAAAAAAGTAGGTGAAAAGATACCTTGCCTTGGAGAGGATCCGAACCTGCGACCTTCGAATAACGCGTTCGATGGTCTTCCACTGAGCTACTACGGCAGCCACCTTCCCTGCCACTTTATTGGATATCTATGTCAAATTAAACGTGGGAGTGTCAGTCAGCGCCACTAGTAGCCATGGCGGCGAGCGTGGCACACTCCTTGTGAGGCCATTTGGCGTCACGTAGCACGTGAACATATTGCTAACAGGCAGCTGACCAATAGTCCACAGTATACAACCTAGAGGCACCAAGTCTGCCAGTACGAGACCCTCGGTAATGAATGAGGGAAACAAGTGTAAACCTAAGGACTCGTTTTTCGTGTTTTACACAACATTATTGAGATCTAACAGACAATAATGCCAACGAAGGTACATGGTAAGTTACTAGGCCAACTGTAATGTAAATAAGAAAAAAAGTAGGTGAAAAGATACCTTGCCGTGGACGGGATTCAAACCTGCGACCTTTGAATAACGCGTTTGATGGTCTACCACTGAGCTACCTCGACAGCCACCTTCCCAGCCACTTTATTGGGTATCTATGTCAACCAACCTAAACGTGGGAGTGTCAGTCAGCGCCACTAGTAGCCATGGCGGCGAGCGTGGCAAACTCCTTATGAGCCTGTTTGGCGTCACGTAGCACGTGAACATATTGCCAACTGACAGCTGACCAATAGTCCACCATATACAACCTAGAGGCATCAAGCTTGCCAGTACGAGACCCTCGTTAATGAATAAAAGAAACAAGTGTAAACTTGAGAGCTCGTGTTTCGTGGTTTACACAATATTTATGAGATATAACAGACAATATTTCCAACGAAGGTACAGGGTAAATTACTAGGCCAACTGTAATGTAAATGAGAAGAAAAGTGGGTGACAAGATCCCTTGCCGTTGACAGGATTCGAACTGGCGACCTTCGGATAATGCGTTCGATGGTCTACCACTGAGCTACTACGACAGCCATCTTCCCAGCCACTTTATTAGGTATCTATGTCAACTTAAACGTGGGAGTGTCAGTCAGCGCCACTAGTAGCCATGGCGGCGAGCGTGGCACACTCCTTATGAGCCTCTTTGGCGTCACGTAGCACGTGAACTTATTGCTAACTGGCAGCTGACCAATAGTCCACCGTATACAACCTAGAGGCACCAAGTCTGCCAGTACGAGACCCTCGGTAATGAATGAGGGAAACAAGCGTAAACTTAACGGCTCGTGTTTCGTGTTTTACACATTATTAATGAGATATAACAGACAATAATGCCAACGAAGGACCAGGGTAAGTTATTAGGCCAACTGTAATGTAAATGAGAAGAAAGAAAAGTGGGTGAAAAGATCCCTTGCCGTGGACAGGATTCAAACCGGCGACCTTCGAATAACGCGTTCGATGGTCTACCACTGAGCTAATTTGACAGCCATCTTCCCAGCCACTTTATTGGGTATCTATGTCAACTTAAACGTGGGAGTGTCAGTCAGCGCCACTAGTAGCCATGGCGGCGAGCGTGGCACACTCCTTATGAGCCTGTTTGGCGTCACGTAGGACGTGAACATATTGCTAACTGGCAGCTGACCAATAGTCCACAGTATACAACCTAGAGGCACCAAGTCTGCCAGTACGAGACCCTCGGTAATGAATGAGGGAAACAAGTGTAAACCTAAGGGCTCGTTTTTCGTGTTTTACACAACATTATTGAGATCTAACAGACAATAATGCCAACGAAGGTACATGGTAAGTTACTAGGCCAACTGTAATGTAAATAAGAAAAAAAGTAGGTGAAAAGATACCTTGCCTTGGAGAGGATCCGAACCTGCGACCTTCGAATAACGCGTTCGATGGTCTTCCACTGAGCTACTACGACAGCCACCTTCCCTGCCACTTTATTGGATATCTATGTCAAATTAAACGTGGGAGTGTCAGTCAGCGCCACTAGTAGCCAAGGCGGCGAGCGTGGCACACTCCTTGTGAGGCCATTTGGCGTCACGTAGCACGTGAACATATTGCTAACTGGCAGCTGACCAATAGTCCACAGTATACAACCTAGAGGCACCAAGTCTGCCAGTACGAGACCCTCGGTAATGAATGAGGGAAACAAGTGTAAACCTAAGGACTCGTTTTTCGTGTTTTACACAACATTATTGAGATCTAACAGACAATAATGCCAACGAAGGTACATGGTAAGTTACTAGGCCAACTGTAATGTAAATAAGAAAAAAAGTAGGTGAAAAGATACCTTGCCGTGGACGGGATTCAAACCTGCGACCTTTGAATAACGCGTTCGATGGTCTACCACTGAGCTACCTCGACAGCCACCTTCCCAGCCACTTTATTGGGTATCTATGTCAACCAACCTAAACGTGGGAGTGTCAGTCAGCGCCACTAGTAGCCATGGCGGCGAGCGTGGCAAACTCCTTATGAGCCTGTTTGGCGTCACGTAGCACGTGAACATATTGCTAACTGGCAGCTGACCAATAGTCCACCGTAAACAACCTAGAGGCACCAAGTCTGCCAGTACGAGACCCTCGGTAATGAATGAGGGAAACAAGTGTAAACTTAACGGCTCATTTTTCGTGTTTTACACAATATTATAGAGATATAACAGACAATAATGCCAACGAAGGACCAGGGTAAGTTATTAGGCCAAATGTAATGTAAATGACAAGAAAGAAAAGTGGGTGAAAAGATACCTTGCCGTGGACAGGATTCGAACCTTCGACCTTCGAATAACGCGTTCGATGCTCTATCACTGAGCTACCACGGCAGCCATCTTCCCAGCCACTTTATTAGGTATCTATGTCAATTTGAACGTGGGAGTGTCAGTCAGCGCCACTAGTAGCCAGGGCGGCGAGCGTGGCACACTCCTTATGAGCCTGTTTGGCGTCACGTAGCACGTGAACATATTGCTAACTGGCAGCCGACCAATAGTCCACCTTATACAACCTAGAGGCACCAAGTCTGCCAGTACGAGACCGTCGTTAATGAATGAGGGAAACAAGTGTAAACTTGAAGGATCGTTTTTTTGTGTTTTACACGAAAATATTGAGATCAAATGGACAATAATGCCAACGAAGGAACAGAGTAGGTTATTAGGCAAACTTTAAAGTAAATGAGAAGAAAGAAAAGTGGGTGAAAAGATACCTTGCCTTAGAGAGGATCCAAACCTGCGACCTTCGAATAACGCGTTCGATGGTCTACCACTGAGCTACTACGACAGCCATCTTCCCAGCCACTTTATTAGGTATCTATGTCAACTTAAACGTGGGAGTGTCAGTCAGCGCCACTAGTAGCCATGGCGGCGAGCGTGGCACACTTCTTATGAGCCTGTTTGGCGTCACGTAGCACGTGAACATATTGCTCACTGGCAGCTGACCAATAGTCCACCGTATACAACCTAGAGGCACCAAGTCTGCCAGTACGAGACCCTCGGTAATGAATGAGAGAAAGAAGTGTAAACTTAACGGCTCGTTTTTCGTGTTTTACACATTATTAATGAGATATAACAGACAATAATGCCAACGAAGGACCAGGGTAAGTTATTAGGTCAAATGTATTGTAAATGACAAGAAAGAAAAGTGGGTGAAAAGATACCTTGCCGTGGACAAGATTCGAACCTGCGACCTTCAAATAACGCGTTCGACGGTCTACCACTGAGATAATTTGACAGCCATCTTCCCAGCCACTTTATAGGGTATCTATGTCAATTTAAACGTGAGAGTGTCAGTCAGCGCCACTAGTAGCCAGGGCGGCGAGCGTGGATCACTCCTTATGAGCCTGTTTGGCGTCACGTAGCACGTGAACATATTGCTAACTGGCAGCCGACCAATAGTCCACCCTATACAACCTAGAGGCACCAAGTCTGCCAGTACGAGACCCTCGTTAATGAATGAGGGAAACAAGTGTAAACTTGAAGGCTCGTTTTTCGTGTTTTACACAAAATTATTGAGATCAAATGGACAATAATGCCAATGAAGGAACAGGGTAGGTTATTAGGCCAGCTGTAATGTAATTGAGAAGAAAGAAAATTGGGTGAAAAGATCCCTTGCCGTGGACAGGATTCTAACCAGCGACCTTCGAATAACGCGTTCGATGGTCTACCACTGAGCTAATTTGACAGCCATCTTCCCAGCCACTTTATTGGGTATCTATGTCAACTTAAACGTGAGAGTGTCAGTGAGCGCCACTAGTAGCCATGGCGGCGAGCGTGGCACACTCCTTATGAGCCTGTTTGGCGTCACGTAGGACGTGAACATAATGCTAACTGGCAGCTGACCAATAGTCCACACTATACAACCTAGAGGCACCAAGTCTGCCAGTACGAGACCCTCGGTAATGAATGAGGGAAACAAGTGTAAACATAACGGCTCGTTTTTCGTGTTTTACACAATATTAATGAGATCTAACAGACAATAATTCCAACTATGGTACAGGGTAAGCTATTAGGCCAACTGTAATGTAAAGGGGAAGAAAGAAAAGTGGGTGAAAAGATACCTTGCCGTGGACAGGATCGGAACTTGCGATCTTCGAATAACGCGTTCGATGGTCTACCACTGAGCTACCACGACGGCCATCTTCCCAGCCACTTCATTTGGTATCTGTGTCAATTTAAACGTGGGAGTGTCACTCAGCACTACTAGTAGCCATGGCAGCGAGCGTTTTACACTCCTTATGAGCCTGTTTGGCGTCACGTAGCACGTGAACATATTGCCAACTGACAGCTGACCAATAGTCCACCATATACAACCTAGAGGCATCAAGCTTGCCAGTACGAGACCCTCGTTAATGAATGAGGGAAACAAGTGAAGGCTCGTTTTTCGTGTTTTACACAAAATTATTGAGATCAAATGGACAATAATGCCCTTGAAGGAACAGGGTAGGTTATTAGGCCAACTGTAATGTAAATGAGAAGAAAGAAAAGTGGGTGAAAAGATCCCTTGCCGTGGACAGGATTCGAACCAGCGACCTTCGAATAACGCGTTCGATGGTCTACCACTGAGCTACTACGACAGCCATCTTCCCAGCCACTTTATTAGGTATCTAAGTCAACTTAAACGTGGGAGTGTCAGTCAGCGCCACTATTAGCCATGGCGGCGAGCGTGGCACACTCCTTTTGAGCCTGTTTGGCGTCACATAGCACGTGAACATATTGCTAACTGGCAGCTGACCAATAGTCCACCGTGTACAATCTAGAGGCACCAAGTCTGCCAGTATGAGACCCTCGTTAATGAATAAGGGAAACAAGTGTAAACCTAAGGGCTCGTTTTTCGTGTTTTACACAACATTATTGAGATCTAACAGACAATAATGCCAACGAAGGTACAGGGTAAGTTATTAGGCCAAAAATAATGTAAATGACAAGAAAGAAAAGTGGGTGGAAAGATACCTTGCCGTGGACAGGATTCGAACCTTCGACCTTCGAATAACGCGTTCGATGGTCTACCACTGAGCTAATTTGACAGCCATCTTCTCAGCCACTTTATTGGGTATTTATGCCAACTTAAACGTGGGAGTGTCAGTCAGCGCCACTAGTAGCCATGGCGGCGAGCGTGGCACACTCCTTATGAGCCTGTTTGGCGTCACGTAGCACGTGAACATATTGCTAACTGGCTGCTGACCAATAGTCCACCGTATGCAACCTAGAGGCACTAAGTCTGCCAGTACGAGACCCTCGTTAATGAATGAGGGAAACAAGTGTAAACTTAACGGCTCGTTTTTCGTGTTTTACACAATATTAATGAGATATAACAGACAATATTGCCAACGAAGGACCAGGGTAAGTTATTAGGCCAAATGTAATGTAAATGACAAGAAAGAAAAGTGGGTGAAAACATACTTTGCCGTGAACAGGATTCGAACCTGCAACCTTCGAATAACGCGTTCGATGGTCTACCACTGAGCTACCACGACAGCCATCTTCCCAGCCACTTTATTGGGTATCTATGTCAACCAACTTAAACGTGAGAGTGTCAGTCAGCGCCACTAGTAGCCATGGCGGGGAGCGTGGCACACTCCTTATGAGCCTGTTTGGCGTCACGTAGCACGTGAACATATTGCTAACTGGCAGCTGACCAATAGTCTACCGTATACAACCTAGAGGCACCAAGTCTGCCAGTACGAGTACCTCGTTAATGAATAAGCAAAACAAGTGTAAACTTAAGAGCTCATGTTTCGTGGTTTACACAATATTTATGAGATATAACAGACAATATTTCCAACGAAGGTACAGGGTAAGTTACTAGGCCAACTGTAATGTAAATGAGAAGAAAAGTGGGGGAAAAGATCCCTTGCCGTGGACAGGATTCGAACCGGCGACCTTCGAATAACGCGTTCGATGGTCTACCACTGAGCTAAATTGACAGCCATCTTCCCAGCCACTTTATTGGGTATCTATGTCAATTTAAACGTGAGAGTGTCAGTCAGCGCCACTAGTAGCCAGGGCGGCGAGCGTGGCACACTCCTTATGAGTCTGTTTGGCGTCACGTAGCACGTGAACATATTGCTAACTGGTAGCTGACCAATAGTTCACCGTATACAATCTAGAGGCACCAAGTCTGCCATTACGAGAACCTCGTTAATGAATAAGGGAAACAATTGTAAACCTAAGGGCTCGTTTTTCGTGTTTTACACAACATTAATGAGATCTAACAGACAATAATGCCAACGAAGGTACAGGGTAAGTTATTAGGCCAACTGTATTGTAAAGGAAAAGAAAGAAAAGTGGGTTAAAAGATACCTCTCCGTGGACAGGATCCGAACCTGTGACCTTCGAATAACGCGTTCGATGCTTTATCACTGAGCTACCACGACAGCCGTCTTCCCAGCCACTTCATTGGTTATCTATGTCAATTTTAGCGTGGGAGTGTCAGTCAGCGCCCCTAGTAGCCATGGCAGCGAGCGTTTTACACTCCTTATGAGCCTGTTTGGCGTCACGTAGCACGTGAACATAATGCTAACTGGTAGCTGACCAATGGTCCACAGTATACAATCTAGAGGCACCAAGTCTGCCAGTACGAGAACCTCGTTAACGAATAAGGGAAACAAGTGTAAACTTAAGGGCTCGTTTTTCGTGTTTCACACAACAATAATGAGATCTAAAGGACAATAATGCCAACCAAGGTACAGGGTAAGTTATTAGGGCTAGTGTAATGTAAATGAGAAGAAATAAAAGTGGGTGAAAAGATACCTTGCCGTGGACAGGATCCGAACCGGTAACCTTTGAATAACGCGTTCGATGGTCTACCACTGAGCTAATATGACAGCCATCTTTTCAGCCACTGTATTGGTTATCTGTGTCAAATTAAACGTGAGAGTGTCAGTCAGCGCCACTAGTAGCCAGGGCGGCGAGCGTGGCACACTCCTTATAAGCCTGTTTGGCGTCACGTAGCACGTGAACATATTGCTAACTGGCAGCTGACCAATAGTCCACCGTATACAACCTAGAGGCACCAAGTCTGCCAGTACGAGACCCTCGTTAATGAATGAGGGAAACAAGTATAAACTTGAAAGCTCGTTTATCGTGTTTTACACAAAAATATTGAGATCAAATGGACAATAATGCCAACGAAGGAACAGGGTAGGTTATTAGGCCAACTGTAATGTAAATTAGAAGAAAGAAAAGTGGGTGAAAAGATACCTTCCCTTGGACAGGATCCAAACCTGCGACCTTCGAATAACGCGTTCGAAGGTCTACCACGGAGCTACTACGACAGCCATCTTCCCAGCCAGTTTATTAGGTATCTATGTCAACCCAAACGTGGGAGTGTCAGTCAGCGCCACTAGTAGCCATGGCGGCGAGCGTGGCACACTCCTTATGAGCCTGTTTGGCGTCACGTAGCACGTGAACATGTTGCTAACTGGCAGCTGACCAATAGTCCACCGTATAAAACCTAGAGGCACCAAGTCTGCCAGTACGAGACCCTCGGTAATGAATGAGGGAAACAAGTGTAAACTTAACGGCTCGTTTTTCGTGTTTTACACAATATAATCAGATATAACAGACAATGATGCCAACGAAGGACCAGGGTAAGTTATTAGGCCAAATGTAATGTAAATGACAAGAAAGAAAAGTGGGTTAAAAGATACCTTGCCGTGGACAGGATTCGAGCCTGCGACCTTCGAAAAACGCGTTCGATGGTCTACTACTGAGCTACCACGACAGCCATCTTCCGAGCCACTTTATTAGGTATCTATGTCAACCTAAACGTGGGAGTGTCAGTCAGCGCCACTAGTAGCCATGGCGGCGAGCGTGGCACACTCCTTATGAGCCTTTTTGGCGTCACGTAGCACGTGAACATATTACTAACTGGCCGCTGACCAATAGTCCACCGTATAACACCTAGAGGCACCAAGTCTGCCAGTACGAGACCCTCTTCAATGAATGAGGGAAACAAGGTAAACTTAACGGCTCGTTTTCGGTGTTTTACGCAATAATAGTGAGATCTAAGAGACAATATTTCCAACGAAGGTACAGGGTAAGTTATTAGGCCAACTGTAATGTAAAGGGAAGAAAGAAAAGTGGGTTAAAAGATACTTTGCTATGGACAGGATCCGAACCTGCGACCTTCGAATAACGCGTTCGATGATCTACCACTGAGCTACCACGACAGCTATCTTCCCAGCCACATTATTGGGTATCTGTGTAAATTTAAACGTGGGAGTGTCAGTCAGCACTACTAGTAGCCATGGCGGCGAGTGTTTTACACTCCTTATGAGCCTGTTTGGCGTCACGTAGCACGTGAACATATTGCTAACTGGTAGCTGACCAATAGTTCACCGTATACAATCTAGAGGCACCAAGTCTGCCATTACGAGAACCTCGTTAATAAATAAGGGAAACAATTGTAAACCTAAGGGCTCGTTTTTCGTGTTTTACACAACAATAATGAGATCTAACAGACAATAATGCCAACGAAGGTACAGGGTAAGTTATTAGGCCAACTGTATTGTAAAGGAGAAGAAAGAAAAGTGGGTGAAAAGATACCTTGCTTTGGACAGGATCCGAACCTGCGACCTTCGAATAACGCGTTCGATGCTTTATCACTGAGCTACCACGACAGCCGTCTTCCCAGCCACTTTATTGGGTATCTATGTCAATTTGAACGTGGGAGTGTCAGTCAGCGCCCCTAGTAGCCATGGCGGCGAGCGTGACACACTACTTGGGAACCCTTTTGGCATCACGTAGCACGTGAACATATTGCTAACTGGCAGCTGACCAATAGTCCGCCATATACAACCTAGAGGCACCAAGTCTGCCAGTACGAGACCCTCGTTAATGAATAAGGGAAACAAGTGTAAACTTAAGGGCTCGTTTTTTTTTGTTTTACACATTATAATGAGATCTAAAGGGCAATAATGCCAACCAAGGTACAGCGTAAGTTATTAGGGCAACTGTAATGTAAATGAGAAGAAAAAAAAGTAGGTGAAAAGATACCTTGCCGTAGACAGGATTCGAACCGGCGACCTTCGAATAACGCGTTCGATGGTCTACCACTGAGCTAATTTGACAGCCATCTTCCCAGTCACTTTATTGGGTATCTATGTCAATTTAAACGTGAGAGTGTCAGTCAGCGCCACTAGTAGCCAGGGCGGCGAGCGTGGCACACTCCTTATGAGCCTGTTTGGCGTCACGTAGCACGTGAACATATTGCTAACTGGCAGCTGACCAAAAGTCCGCCGTATACAACCTAGAGGCACCAAGTCTGCCAGTACGAGACCCTCGTTAATGAATGAGGGAAACAAGTGTAAACTTGAAGGCTCGTTTTTCGTGTTTTACACAAAAATATTGAGATCAAATGGACAATAATGCCAACGAAGGAACAGGGTAGGTTATTAGGCCAACTGTAATGTAAATGAGAAGAAGAAAAGTGGGTGAAAAGATACCTTGCCTTGGACAGGATCCGAACCTGCGACCTTCGAATAACGCGTTCGATGGTCTACCACTGAGCTACTACAACAGCCATCTTTCCAGCCACTTTATTAGGTATCTTTGTCAACTTAAACGTTGGAGTGCCAGTCAGCGCCACTAGTAGCCATGACGGCGAGCGTGGCACACTCCTTATGAGCCTGTTTGGCGTCACGTAGCACGTGAACATATTGCTAACTGGCAGCTGACCAATAGTCCACCGTATACAACCTAGAGGCACCAAGTCTGCCAGTACAAGACCCTCGGTAATGAATGAGGGAAACAAGTGTAAACTTTACGGCTCGTTTTCCGTGTTTTACACAATATTTATGAGATATAACAGACAATAATGCCAACAAAGGACCAGGGTAAGTTAATAGGCCAAATGTAATGTAAATGACAAGAAAAAAAAGTGGGTGAAAAGATACCGTGCCGTGGACAGGATTCGAACCTGCGAGCTTCGAATAACGCGTTCGATGGTCTACCACTGAGCTACCACGACAGCCATCTTCCCAGCCACTTTATTGGGTATCTATGTGAACCAACTTAAACGTTGGAGTGTCAGTCAGCGCCACTAGTAGCCATGGCGGCGAGCGTGGCACACTCCTTATGAGCCTGTTTGGCGTCACGTAGCACGTGAACATATTGCTAACTGGCAGCTGAACATTATTCTACCGTATACAACCTAGAGGCATCAAGTCTGCCAGTACGAGACCCTCTTCAATGAATGAGGGAAACAAGGTAAACTTAACGGCTCGTTTTCGGTGTTTTACGCAATAATAGTGAGATCTAAGAGACAATATTTCCAACGAAGGTACAGGGTAAGTTATTAGGCCAACTGTAATGTAAAGGGAAGAAAGAAAAGTGGGTGAAAAGATACTTTGCTATGGACAAGATCCGAACCTGCGACCTTCGAATAACGCGTTCGATGATCTACCACTGAGCTACCACGACAGCTATCTTCCCAGCCACATTATTGGGTATCTGTGTAAATTTAAACGTGGGAGTGTCAGTCAGCACTACTAGTAGCCATGGCGGCGAGTGTTTTACACTCCTTATGAGCCTGTTTGGCGTCACGTAGCACGTGAACATATTGCTAACTGGTAGCTGACCAATAGTTCAACGTATACAATCTAGAGGCACCAAGTCTGCCATTACGAGAACCTCGTTAATAAATAAGGGAAACAATTGTAAACCTAAGGGCTCGTTTTTCGTGTTTTACACAACATTAATGAGATCTAACAGACAATAATGCCAACGAAGGTACAGGGTAAGTTATTAGGCCAACTGTATTGTAAAGGAAAAGAAAGAAAAGTGGGTGAAAAGATACCTTGCCGTGGACAGGATCCGAACCTGCGACCTTCGAATAACGCGTTCGATGCTTTATCACTGAGCTACCACGACAGCCGTCTTCCCAGCCACTTCATTGGTTATCTATGTCAATTTGAACGTGGGAGTGTCAGTCAGCGCCCCTAGTAGCCATGGCAGCGAGCGTTTTACACTCCTTATAAGCCTGTTTGGCGTCACGTAGCACGTGAACATAATGCTAACTGGTAGCTGACCAATAGTCCACCGTATACAATCTAGAGGCAACAAGTCTGCCAGTACGAGAACCTCGTGAACGAATAAGGGAAACAAGTGTAAACCTAACGGCTCGTTTTTCGTGTTTTACACAACAATAATGAGATCTAACAGACAATAATGCCAACGAAGGTACAGGGCAAGTTATTAGGCCAACTGTAATGTAAAGGAGAAGAAAGAAAAGTGGGTGAAAAGATACCTTGCTTTGGACAGGATCCGAACCTGCGACCTTCGAATAACGCGTGCGATGCTCTATCACTGAGCTACCACGACAGCCGTATTCCCAGCCACTTTATTGGGTATCTATGTCAATTTGAACGTGGGAGTGTCAGTCAGCGCCCCTAGTAGCCATGGCGGCGAGCGTGACACACTACTTGGGAACCCTTTTGGCATCACGTAGCACGTGAACATATTGCTAACTGGCAGCTGACCAATAGTCCGCCATATACAACCTAGAGGCACCAAGTCTGCCAGTACGAGACCCTCGTTAATGAATAAGGGAAACAAGTGTAAACTTAAGGGCTCGTTTTTTTTGTTTTACACATTATAATGAGATCTAAAGGGCAATAATGCCAACAAAGGTACAGGGTAAGTTATTAGGGCAACTGTAATGTAAATGAGAAGAAACAAAAGTAGGTGAAAAGATACCTTGCCGTAGACAGGATTCGAACCGGCGACCTTCGAATAACGCGTTCGATGGTCTACCACTGAGCTAATTTGACAGCCATCTTCCCAGCCACTTTATTGGGTATCTATGTCAATTTAAACGTGAGAGTGTCAGTCAGCGCCACTAGTAGCCAGGGCGGCGAGCGTGGCACACTCCTTATGAGTCTGTTTGGCGTCACGTAGCACGTGAACATAATACTAACTGGCAGCTGACCAAAAGTCCGCCGTATACAACCTAGAGGCACCAAGTCTGCCAGTACGAGACCCTCGTTAATGAATGAGGGAAACAAGTGTAAACTTTAAGGCTCGTTTTTCGTGTTTTACACAAAAATATTGAGATCAAATGGACAATAATGCCAACAAAGGAACAGGGTAGGTTATTAGGCCAACTGTAATGTAAATGAGAAGAAGAAAAGTGGGTGAAAAGATACCTTGCCTTGGACAGGATCCGAACCTGCGACCTTCGAATAACGCGTTCGATGGTCTACCACTGAGCTACTACAACAGCCATCTTTCCAGCCACTTTATTAGGTATCTTTGTCAACTTAAACGTTGAGTGCCAGTCAGCGCCACTAGTAGCCATGACGGCGAGCGTGGCACACTCCTTATGAGCCTGTTTGGCGTCACGTAGCACGTGAACATATTGCTAACTGGCAGCTGACCAATAGTCCACCGTATACAACCTAGAGGCACCAAGTCTGCCAGTACAAGACCCTCGGTAATGAATGAGGGAAACAAGTGTAAACTTTACGGCTCGTTTTCCGTGTTTTACACAATATTTATGAGATATAACAGACAATAATGCCAACAAAGGACCAGGGTAAGTTAATAGGCCAAATGTAATGTAAATGACAAGAAAAAAAAAGTGGGTGAAAAGATACCGTGCCGTGGACAGGATTCGAACCTGCGAGCTTGGAATAACGCGTTCGATGGTCTACCACTGAGCTACCACGACAGCCATCTTCCCAGCCACTTTATTGGGTATCTATGTGAACCAACTTAAACGTTGGAGTGTCAGTCAGCGCCACTAGTAGCCATGGCGGCGAGCGTGGCACACTCCTTATGAGCCTGTTTGGCGTCACGTAGCACGTGAACATATTGCTAACTGGCAGCTGAACATTATTCTACCGTATACAACCTAGAGGCATCAAGTCTGCCAGTACGAGACCCTCTTCAATGAATGAGGGAAACAAGGTAAACTTAACGGCTCGTTTTCGGTGTTTTACGCAATAATAGTGAGATCTAAGAGACAATATTTCCAACGAAGGTACAGGGTAAGTTATTAGGCCAACTGTAATGTAAAGGGAAGAAAGAAAAGTGGGTGAAAAGATACTTTGCTATGGACAAGATCCGAACCTGCGACCTTCGAATAACGCGTTCGATGATCTACCACTGAGCTACCACGACAGCTATCTTCCCAGCCACATTATTGGGTATCTGTGTAAATTTAAACGTGGGAGTGTCAGTCAGCACTACTAGTAGCCATGGCGGCGAGTGTTTTACACTCCTTATGAGCCTGTTTGGCGTCACGTAGCACGTGAACATATTGCTAACTGGTAGCTGACCAATGGTTCAACGTATACAATCTAGAGGCACCAAGTCTGCCATTACGAGAACCTCGTTAATAAATAAGGGAAACAATTGTAAACCTAAGGGCTCGTTTTTCGTGTTTTACACAACATTAATGAGATCTAACAGACAATAATGCCAACGAAGGTACAGGGTAAGTTATTAGGCCAACTGTATTGTAAAGGAAAAGAAAGAAAAGTGGGTGAAAAGATACCTTGCCGTGGACAGGATCCGAACCTGCGACCTTCGAATAACGCGTTCGATGCTTTATCACTGAGCTACCACGACAGCCGTCTTCCCAGCCACTTCATTGGTTATCTATGTCAATTTGAACGTGGGAGTGTCAGTCAGCGCCCCTAGTAGCCATGGCAGCGAGCGTTTTACACTCCTTATAAGCCTGTTTGGCGTCACGTAGCACGTGAACATAATGCTAACTGGTAGCTGACCAATAGTCCACCGTATACAATCTAGAGGCAACAAGTCTGCCAGTACGAGAACCTCGTGAACGAATAAGGGAAACAAGTGTAAACCTAACGGCTCGTTTTTCGTGTTTTACACAACAATAATGAGATCTAACAGACAATAATGCCAACGAAGGTACAGGGTAAGTTATTAGGCCAACTGTAATGTAAAGGAGAAGAAAGAAAAGTGGGTGAAAAGATACCTTGCTTTGGACAGGATCCGAACCTGCGACCTTCGAATAACGCGTGCGATGCTCTATCACTGAGCTACCACGACAGCCGTATTCCCAGCCACTTTATTGGGTATCTATGTCAATTTGAACGTGGGAGTGTCAGTCAGCGCCCCTAGTAGCCATGGCGGCGAGCGTGACACACTACTTGGGAACCCTTTTGGCATCACGTAGCACGTGAACATATTGCTAACTGGCAGCTGACCAATAGTCCGCCATATACAACCTAGAGGCACCAAGTCTGCCAGTACGAGACCCTCGTTAATGAATAAGGGAAACAAGTGTAAACTTAAGGGCTCGTTTTTTTTTGTTTTACACATTGTAATGAGATCTAAAGGGCAATAATGCCAACCAAGGTACAGGGTAAGTTATTAGGGCAACTGTAATGTAAATGAGAAGAAACAAAAGTAGGTGAAAAGATACCTTGCCGTAGACAGGATTCGAACCGGCGACCTTCGAATAACGCGTTCGATGGTCTACCACTGAGCTAATTTGACAGCCATCTTCCCAGCCACTTTATTGGGTATCTATGTCAATTTAAACGTGAGAGTGTCAGTCAGCGCCACTAGTAGCCAGGGCGGCGAGCGTGGCACACTCCTTATGAGTCTGTTTGGCGTCACGTAGCACGTGAACATATTGCTAACTGGCAGCTGACCGAAAGTCCACCGTATACAACCTAGAGGCACCAAGTCTGCCAGTACGAGACCCTCGTTAATGAATGAGGGAAACAAGTGTAAACTTGAAGGCTCGTTTTTTGTGTTTTACACAAAATTATTGAGATCAAATGGACAATAATGCCAACGAAGGAACAGGGTAGGTTATTAGGCCAACTGTAATGTAAATGAGAAGAAGAAAAGTGGGTGAAAAGATACCTTGCCTTGGACAGGATCCGAACCTGCGACCTTCGAATAACGCGTTCGATTGTCTACCACTGAGCTACTACAACAGCCATCTTCCCAGCCACTTTATTAGGTATCTTTGTCAACTTAAACGTTGGAGTGTCAGTCAGCGCCACTAGCAGCCATGGCGGCGAGCGTGGCACACTCCTTATGAGCCTGTTTGGCGTCACGTAGCACGTGAACATATTGCTAACTGGCAGCTGACCAATAGTCCACCGTATACAACCTAGAGGCACCAAGTCTGCCAGTACGAGACCCTCGGTAATGAATGAGGGAAACAAGTGTAAACTTAACGGCTCGTTTTTCGTGTTTTACACAATATAATGAGATATAACAGACAATAATGCCAACGAAGGACCAGGGTAAGTTATTAGGCCAAATGTAATGTAAATGACAAGAAAGAAAAGTGGGTGAAAAGATACCTTGCCGTGGACAGGATTCAAACCTGCGACCTTCGAATGACGCGTTCGATGGTCTACCACTGAGCTACCACGACAGCCATCTTCCCAGCCACATTATTGTGTATCTATGTCAACCAACTTAAACGTGGGAGTGTCATTCAGCGCCTCTAGTAGCCATGGCGGCGAGCATGGCACACTCGTTATGAGCCTGTTTGGCGTCACGTAGCACGTGAACATATTGCTAACTGGCAGGTGACCAATAGTCTACCGTATACAACCTAGAGGCGTCAAGTCTGCCAGTACGAGACCCTCGTTAATGAATGAGGGAAACAAGTGTAAACTTAACGGCTCGTTTTCAGTGTTTTACGCAATAATAGTGAGATCTAACAGACAATAATTCCAACGAAGGTACAGGGTAAGTTATTAGGCCAACTGTAATGTAAAGGGGAAGAAAGAAAAGTGGGTGAAAAGATACTTTGCCGTGGACAGGATCCGAACCTGCGACCTTCGAATAACGCGTTCGATGATCTACCACTAAGCTACCACGACAGCTATCTTGCCAGCCACATTATTGGGTATCTGTGTAAATTTAAACGTGGGAGTGTCAGTGAGCACTACTAGTAGCCATGGCGGCGAGTGTTTTACACTCCTTATGAGCCTGTTTGGCGTCACGTAGCACGTGAACATATTGCTAACTGGTAGCTGACCAATAGTTCATCGTATACAATCTAGAGGCACCAAGTCTGCCATTACGAGAACCTCGTTAATAAATAAGGGAAACAATTGTAAACCTAAGGGCTCGTTTTTCGTGTTTTACACAACAATAATGAGATCTAACAGACAATAATGCCAACGAAGGTACAGGGTAAGTTATTAGGCCAACTGTATTGTAAAGCAAAAGAAAGAAAAGTGGGTAAAAAGATACCTTGCCGTGGACAGGATCCGAACCTGCGACCTTCGAATAACGCCTTCGATGCTTTATCACTGAGCTACCACGACAGCCGTCTTCCCAGCCACTTCATTGGTTATCTATGTCAATTTGAACGTGGGAGTGTCAGTCAGCGCCCCTAGTAGCCATGGCAGCGAGCGTTTTACACTCCTTATAAGCCTGTTTGGCGTCACGTAGCACGTGAACATAATGCTAACTGGTAGCTGACCAATAGTCCACCGTATACAATCTAGAGGCAACAAGTCTGCCAGTACGAGAACCTCGTTAACGAATGAGGGAAACAAGTGTAAACCTAACGGCTCGTTTTTCGTGTTTTACACAACAATAATGAGATCTAACAGACAATTATGCCAACGAAGGTACAGGGTAAGTTATTAGGCCAACTGTAATGTAAAGGAGAAGAAAGAAAAGTGGGTGAAAAGATACCTTGCTTTGGACAGGATCCGAACCTGCGACCTTCGAATAACGCGTTCGATGCTCTATCACTGAGCTACCACGAAAGCCATCTTCCCAGCCACTTTATTGGGTATCTATGTCAATTTGAACGTGGGAGTGTCAGTCAGCGCCCTTAGTAGCCATGGCGGCGAGCGTGACACACTACTTGGGAACCCTTTTGGCATCACGTAGCACGTGAACATATTGCTAACTGGCAGCTGACCAACAGTCCGCTATATACAACCTAGAGGCAACAAGTCTGCCAGTACGAAACCCTCGTTAATGAATAAGGGAAACAAGTGTAAACTTAAGGGCTCGTTTTTTTGTTTTACACATTATAATGAGATCTAAAGGGCAATAATGCCAACCAAGGTACAGGGTAAGTTATTAGGGCAACTGTAATGTAAATGAGAAGAAAAAAAAGTGGGTGAAAAGATGCCTTGCCGGGGACAGGATCCGAACCGGTGACCTTTGAATAACGCGTTCGATGGTCTACCACTGAGCTAATATGACAGCCATCTTTCCAGCCACTGTATTGGTTATCTGTGTCAAATTAAACGTGAGAGTGTCAGTCAGCGCCACTAGTAGCCAGGGCGGCGAGCGTGGCACACTCCTTATGAGCCTGTTTGGCGTCACGTAGCACGTGAACATATTGCTAACTGGCAGCTGACCAATAGTCCACCGTATACAACCTAGAGGCACCAAGTCTGCCAGTACGAGACCCTCGGTAATGAATGAGGGAAACAAGTGTAAACTTAACGGCTCGTTTTTCGTGTTTTACACAATATTAATGAGATATAACAGACAATGATGCCAACGAAGGACCAGGGTAAGTTATTAGGCCAAATGTAATGTAAATGACAAGAAAGAAAAGTGGGTGAAAAGATACCTTGCCGTGGACAGGATTCGAACCTGCGACCTTCGAATAACGCGTTCGATGGTCTACCACTTAGCTACCACGATAGCCATCTTCCCAGCCACTTTATTGGGTATCTATGTCAACCAACTTAAACGTGGGAGTGTCAGTCAGCGCCCCTAGTAGCCATGGCGGGGAGCGTGGCACACTCCTTATGAGCCTGTTTGGCGTCACGTAGCACGTGAACATAATGCTAACTGGCAGCTGACCAACAGTCCGCCATATACAACCTAGAGGCACCAAGTCTGCCAGTACGAGTACCTCGTTAATGAATAAGCGAAACAAGTGTAAACATAAGAGCTCGTGTTTCGTGGTTTACACAATATTTATGAGATATAACAGACAATATTTCCAAAGAAGGTACAGGGTAAGTTACTAGGCCAACTGTAATGTAAATGAGCAGAATAGTGGGTGAAAAGATCCCTTGCCGTGGACAGGATTCGAACCGGCGACCTTCGATTAACGCGTTCGATGGTCTACCACTGAGCTAATTTGACAGCCATCTTCCCAGCCACTTTATTGGGTATCTATGTCAATTTAAACATGAGAGTGTCAGTCAGCGCCACTAGTAGCCAGGGCGGCGGGCGTGGCACACTCCTTATGAGTCTGTTTGGCGTCACGTACCACGTGAACATATTGCTAACTGGCAGTTGACCAAAAGTCCACCGTATACAACCTAGAGGCACCAAGTCTGCCAGTACGAGACCCTCGTTAATGAATGAGGGAAACAAGTGTAAACTTGAAGGCTCGTTTTTCGTGTTTTACACAAAAATATTGAGATTAAATGGACAATAATGCCAACGAAGGAACAGGGTAGGTTATTAGGCCAACTGTTGTGTAAATGAGAAGAAGAAAAGTGGGTGAAAAGATACCTTGCCTTGGACAGGATCCGAACCTGCGACCTTCGGATAACGCGTTCGATGGTCTACCACTGAGCTACTACAACAGCCATCTTCCCAGCCACTTTATTAGGTATCTTTGTCAACTTAAACGTTGGAGTGTCAGTCAGCGCCACTGGTAGCCATGGCGGCGAGCGTGGCACACTCCTTATGAGCCTGTTTGGCGTCACATAGCACGTGAACATATTGCTAACCGGCCGCGGACCAATAGTCCACCGTATACAACATAGAGGCACCAAGTCTGCCAGTACGAGACCCTCGGTAATGAATGAGGGAAACAAGTGTCAACATAACGGCTCGTTTTCAGTGTTTTACGCAATAATAGTGAGATCTAACCGACAATAATTCCAACGAAGGTACAGGGTAAGTTATTAGGCCAACTGTAATGTAAAGGGGAAGAAAGAAAAGTGGGTAAAAAGATACATTGCCGTTGACAGGATCCGAACCTGCGACCTTCGAATAACGCGTTCGATGATCTACCACTGAGCTACCACGACAGCTATCTTCCCAGATACATTATTGGGTATCTGTGTCAATTTAAACGTGGGAGTGTCAGTCAGCAATACTAGTAGCCATGGCGGCGAGCATTTTGCATTCCTTATGCGCCTGTTTGGAGTCACGTAGCACGTGAACATATTGCTAACTGGTAGCTGACCAATAGTTCACCGTATACAATCTAGAGGCACCAAGTCTGCCAGTACGAGAACCTCGTTAATGAATAAGGGAAACAAGTGTAAACCTAAGGGCTGGTTTTTCGTGTTTTACACAACATTAATGAGATCTAACAGACAATAATGCCAACGAAGGTACAGGGTAAGTTATTAGGCCAACTGTAATGTAAAGGAGAAGAAAGAAAAGTGGGTGAAAAGATACCTTGCCTTGGACAGGATCCGTACCTGCGACCTTCGAATAACGCGTTCGATGCTCTATCACTGAGCTACCACGACAGCCATCTTCCCAGCCACTTTATTGGGTATCTATGTCAATTTGAACGTGGGAGTGTCAGTCAGCGCCCCTAGTAGCCATGGCGGCGAGCGTGGCACACTCCTTATGAGCCTGCTTGGTGTCACGTAGCACGTGAACATATTTCTAACTGGCAGCTGACCAATTGTCCACCTTATACAACCTAGAGGCATCAAGTCTGCCAGTACTAGACCCTCATTAATGAATGAGGGAAACAAGTGTAAACTTAACGGCTCGTTTTTAGTGTTTTACGCAATAATATTGAGATCTAACAGACAACAATTCCAACGAAGATACAGGGTAAGCTATTAGGCAAACTGTAATGTAAAGGGGAAGGAAGAAATGTGGGTGAAAAGATACCTTGCCGTGGACAGGATCGGAACTTGCGATCTTCGAATAACGCGTTCGATGCTTTATCACTGAGCTACCACGCCAGCCATCTTCCCAGCCACTTCATTGGGTATCTATGTCAATTTGAATGTGCGAGTGTCAGTCAGCGCCCCTAGTAGCCATGGCGGCGAGCGTTTTACATTCCTTATGCGTCTGTTTGGAGTCACGTAGCACGTGAACATATTGCTAACTTGTAGCTGACCAATAGTTCACCGTATACAATCTAGAGGCACCAAGTCTGCCAGTACGAGAACCTCGTTAATGAATAAGGGAAACAAGTGTAAACCTAAGGGCTCGTTTTTCGTGTTTTACACAACATTAATGAGATCTAACAGACAATAATGCCAACGAAGGTACAGGGTAAGTTATTAGGCCACCTGTAATGTAAAGGAGAAGAAAGAAAACTGGGTGAAAAGATACCTTGCCTTGGACAGGATCCGTACTTGCGACCTTCGAATAACGCGTTCGATGGTCTACCACTGAGCGACCACGATAGCCATCTTCCCAGCCACTTTATTGGGTATCTATGTCAACCAACTTAAACGTGGGAGTGTCAGTCAGCGCCCCTAGTAGCCATGGCGGGGAGCGTGGCACACTCCTTATGAGCCTGTTTGGCGTCACGTAGCACGTGAACATAATGCTAACTGGCAGCTGACCAACAGTCCGCCATATACAACCTAGAGGCACCAAGTCTGCCAGTACGAGTACCTCGTTAATGAATAAGCGAAACAAGTGTAAACTTAAGAGCTCGTGTTTCGTGGTTTACACAATATTTATGAGATATAACAGACAATATTTCCAAAGAAGGTACAGGGTAAGTTACTAGGCCAACTGTAATGTAAATGAGCAGAATAGTGGGTGAAAAGATCCCTTGCCGTGGACAGGATTCGAACCGGCGACCTTCGATTAACGCGTTCGATGGTCTACCACTGAGCTAATTTGACAGCCATCTTCCCAGCCACTTTATTGGGTATCTATGTCAATTTAAACATGAGAGTGTCAGTCAGCGCCACTAGTAGCCAGGGCGGCGAGCGTGGCACACTCCTTATGAGTCTGTTTGGCGTCACGTACCACGTGAACATATTGCTAACTGGCAGTTGACCAAAAGTCCACCGTATACAACCTAGAGGCACCAAGTCTGCCAGTACGAGACCCTCGTTAATGAATGAGGGAAACAAGTGTAAACTTGAAGGCTCGTTTTTCGTGTTTTACACAAAAATATTGAGAATAAATGGACAATAATGCCAACGAAGGAACAGGGTAGGTTATTAGGCCAACTGTTGTGTAAATGAGAAGAAGAAAAGTGGGTGAAAAGATACCTTGCCTTGGACAGGATCCGAACCTGCGACCTTCGAATAACGCGTTCGATGGTCTACCACTGAGCTACTACAACAGCCATCTTCCCAGCCACTTTATTAGGTATCTTTGTCAACTTAAACGTTGGAGTGTCAGTCAGCGCCACTGGTAGCCATGGCGGCGAGCGTGGCACACTCCTTATGAGCCTGTTTGGCGTCACATAGCACGTGAACATATTGCTAACCGGCCGCGGACCAATAGTCCACCGTATACAACATAGAGGCACCAAGTCTGCCAGTACGAGACCCTCGGTAATGAATGAGGGAAACAAGTGTCAACATAACGGCTCGTTTTCAGTGTTTTACGCAATAATAGTGAGATCTAACCGACAATAATTCCAACGAAGGTACAGGGTAAGTTATTAGGCCAACTGTAATGTAAAGGGGAAGAAAGAAAAGTGGGTAAAAAGATACTTTGCCGTTGACAGGATCCGAACCTGCGACCATCGAATAACGCGTTCGATGATCTACCACTGAGCTACCACGACAGCTATCTTCCCAGATACATTATTGGGTATCTGTGTCAATTTAAACGTGGGAGTGTCAGTCAGCAATACTAGTAGCCATGGCGGCGAGCATTTTGCATTCCTTATGCGCCTGTTTGGAGTCACGTAGCACGTGAACATATTGCTAACTGGTAGCTGACCAATAGTTCACCGTATACAATCTAGAGGCACCAAGTCTGCCAGTACTAGACCCTCATTAATGAATGAGGGAAACAAGTGTAAACTTAACGGCTCGTTTTTAGTGTTTTACGCAATAATATTGAGATCTAACAGACAACAATTCCAACGAAGATACAGGGTAAGCTATTAGGCAAACTGTAATGTAAAGGGGAAGGAAGAAATGTGGGTGAAAAGATACCTTGCCGTGGACAGGATCGGAACTTGCGATCTTCGAATAACGCGTTCGATGCTTTATCACTGAGCTACCACGCCAGCCATCTTCCCAGCCACTTCATAGGGTATCTATGTCAATTTGAATGTGCGAGTGTCAGTCAGCGCCCCTAGTAGCCATGGCGGCGAGCGTTTTACATTCCTTATGCGTCTCTTTGGAGTCACGTAGCACGTGAACATATTGCTAACTTGTAGCTGACCAATAGTTCACCGTATACAATCTAGAGGCACCAAGTCTGCCAGTACGAGAACCTCGTTAATGAATAAGGGAAACAAGTGTAAACCTAAGGGCTCGTTTTTCGTGTTTTACACAACAATTATGAGATCTAACAGACAATAATGCCAACGAAGGTACAGGGTAAGTTATTAGGCCAACTGTAATGTAAAGGAGAAGAAAGAAAAGTGGGTGAAAAGATACCTTGCCTTGGACAGGATCCGTACCTGCGACCTTCGAATAACGCGTTCGATGCTCTATCACTGAGCTACCACGACAGCCATCTTCCCAGCCACTTTATTGGGTATCTATGTCAATTTGAACGTGGGAGTGTCAGTCAGCGCCCCTAGTAGCCATGGCGGCGAGCGTGGCACACTCCTTATGAGCCTGCTTGGTGTCACGTAGCACGTGAACATATTTCTAACTGGCAGCTGACCAATTGTCCACCTTATACAACCTAGAGGCATCAAGTCTGCCAGTACTAGACCCTCATTAATGAATGAGGGAAACAAGTGTAAACTTAACGGCTCGTTTTTAGTGTTTTACGCAATAATATTGAGATCTAACAGACAACAATTCAACGAAGATACAGGGTAAGCTATTAGGCAAACTGTAATGTAAAGGGGAAGAAAGAAATGTGGGTGAAAAGATCCCTTGCCGTGGACAGGATTGGAACTTGCGATCTTCGAATAACGCGTTCGATGCTTTATCACTGAGCTACCACGCCAGCCATCTTCCCAGCCACTTCATAGGGTATCTATGTCAATTTGAATGTGCGAGTGTCAGTCAGCGCCCCTAGTAGCCATGGCGGCGAGCATTTTGCATTCCTTATGCGCCTGTTTGGAGTCACGTAGCACGTGAACATATTGCTAACCGGCCGCGGACCAATAGTCCACCGTATACAACATAGAGGCACCAAGTCTGCCAGTACGAGACCCTCGTAAATGAATAAGGGAAACAAGTGTAAACCTAAGGGCTGGTTTTTCGTGTTTTACACAACATTAATGAGATCTAACAGACAATAATGCCAACGAAGGTACAGGGTAAGTTATTAGGCCAACTGTAATGTAAAGGAGAAGAAAGAAAAGTGGGTGAAAAGATACCTTCCCTTGGACAGGATCCGTACCTGCGACCTTCGAATAACGCGTTCGATGCTCTATCACTGAGCTACCACGACAGCCATCTTCCCAGCCACTTTATTGGGTATCTATGTCAATTTGAACGTGGGAGTGTCAGTCAGCGCCCCTAGTAGCCATGGCGGCGAGCGTGGCACACTCCTTATGAGCCTGCTTGGTGTCACGTAGCACGTGAACATATTTCTAACTGGCAGCTGACCAATTGTCCACCTTATACAACCTAGAGGCATCAAGTCTGCCAGTACTAGACCCTCATTAATGAATGAGGGAAACAAGTGTAAACTTAACGGCTCGTTTTTAGTGTTTTACGCAATAATATTGAGATCTAACAGACAACAATTCCAACGAAGATACAGGGTAAGCTATTAGGCAAACTGTAATGTAAAGGGGAAGGAAGAAATGTGGGTGAAAAGATACCTTGCCGTGGACAGGATCGGAACTTGCGATCTTCGAATAACGCGTTCGATGCTTTATCACTGAGCTACCACGCCAGCCATCTTCCCAGCCACTTCATAGGGTATCTATGTCAATTTGAATGTGCGAGTGTCAGTCAGCGCCCCTAGTAGCCATGGCGGCGAGCGTTTTACATTCCTTATGCGTCTGTTTGGAGTCACGTAGCACGTGAACATATTGCTAACTTGTAGCTGACCAATAGTTCACCGTATACAATCTAGAGGCACCAAGTCTGCCAGTACGAGAACCTCGTTAATGAATAAGGGAAACAAGTGTAAACCTAAGGGCTCGTTTTTCGTGTTTTACACAACATTAATGAGATCTAACAGACAATAATGCCAACGAAGGTACAGGGTAAGTTATTAGGCCACCTGTAATGTAAAGGAGAAGAAAGAAAAGTGGGTGAAAAGATACCTTGCCTTGGACAGGATCCGTACCTGCGACCTTCGAATAACGCGTTCGATGCTCTATCACTGAGCTACCACGACAGCCATCTTGCCAGCCACTTTATTGGGTATCTATGTCAATTTGAACGTGGGGGTGTCAGTCAGCGCCCCTAGTAGCCATGGCGGCGAGCGTGGCACACTCCTTATGAGCCTGCTTGGTCTCACGTAGCACGTGAACATATTTCTAACTGGCAGCTGACCAATAGTCCACCTTATACAACCTAGAGGCATCAAGTCTGCCAGTACTAGACCCTCGTTAATGAATGAGGGAAACAAGTGTAAACTTAACGGCTCGTTTTTAGTGTTTTACGCAATAATATTGAGATCTAACAGACAACAATTCCAACGAAGATACAGGGTAAGCTATTAGGCAAACTGTAATGTAAAGGGGAAGAAAGAAATGTGGGTGAAAAGATACCTTGTTTTGGACAGGTATCGAACCTGCGACCTTCGAATAACGCGTTCGATGCTCTATCACTGAGCTACCACGACAGCCATCTTCCCAGCCACTTTATTGGGTATCTATGTCAATTTGAATGTGCGAGTGTCAGTCAGCGCCCCTAGTAGCCAAGGCGGCGAGCGTGGCACACTCCTTATGAGCCTGTTTGGTGTCACGTAGCACGTGAACATATTAACAACTGGCAGCTGACGAATTGTCTACTGTATAGAACCTAGAGGCATCAAGTCTGCCAGTACGAGACCCTCGTTAATGAATGAGGGAAACAAGTGTAAACTTAACGGCTCGTTTTTAGTGTTTTACGCAATAAAATTGAGATCTAACAGACAATAATTCCAACAAAGGTACAGGGTAAGTTATTAGGCCAACTGTAATGTAAACGGGAAGAAAGAAAAGTGGGTGAAAAGATACTTTGCCGTGGACAGCATCCGAACCTGCGACCTTCGAATAACGCGTTCGATGGCCTACCACTGAGCTAACACGACAGCTAACTTCCCAGCCACTTTATTGGGTATCTATGTGAATTGAAACGTGGAAGTGTTAGCCAGCACTAATAGTAGCCATGGCGGCGAGCGTTTTACTCACCTTTTGAGCATGTTTGGCATCACATAGCACGTGAACATATTGCTAACTGGCAGCTGACCCATAGTCCACCGTATACAATCTAGAGGCACCAAGTCGGCCAGTACGAGACCCTCGTTTAATGAATAAGGGAAACATGTGTAAAGCTGAGGGCTCGTTTTTCGTGTTTTACACAACAATATTGAGATATAACAGACAATAATGCCAACGAAGGACCAGGGTAAGTTATTAGGCCAAATGTAATGTAAATGACAAGAAAGAAAAGTGAGTGAAAAGATACCTTGCCGTGGACAGGATTCGAACCTGCGACCTTCGAATAACGCGTTCGATGGTCTACCACTGAGCTACCATGACAGCCATCTTCCCAGCCACTTTATTGTGTATTTATGTCAACCAACTTAAACGTGGGAGTGTCAGTCAGCGCCTCTAGTAGCCATGGCTGCGAGCGTGGCACACTCCTTATGAGCCTGTTTGGCGCCACGTAGCACGTGAACATATTGCTAACTGGCAGCTGACCAATAGTCTACCGTATACAACCTAGAGGCATCAAGTCTGCCAGTACAAGGCCCTCGTTAATGAATGAGGGAAACAAGTGTAAACTTAACGGCTCGCTGTCAGTGTTTTACGCAATATTAGTGAGATCTAACAGACAATAATTCCAACGAAGGTACAGGGTAAGTTATTAGGCCAACTGTTGTGTAAAGGGGAAGAAAGAAAAGTGGGTGAAAAGATACTTTGCCGTGGACAGGATCCGAACCTGCCACCTTCGAATAACGCGTTCGATGATCTACCACTGAGCTACCACGACAGCTATCTTCCCAGCCACATTATTGGGTATCTGTGTCAATTTAAACGTGGGAGTGTCAGTCAGCGCCCCTAGTAGCCATGGCGGCGAGCGTGGCACACTCCTTATGAGCCTGCTTGGTGTCACGTAGCACGTGAACATATTGCTAACTGGCAGCTGACCAATAGTCCACCATATACAAACTAGAGGCACCAAGTTGGCCAGTACGAGACCCTCGTTAATGAATAAGGGAAACAAGTGTAAACATGAGAGCTCGTGTTTCGTGGTGTACACAATAATAATGAGATATACCAGACAATATTTTCAACGAAGGTACAGGGTAAGTTACTAGGCTAACTGTAATGCAAATGAGAAGAAAAGTGGTTGAAAAGATACCTTGCCGTGGACAGGATTCAAACCGGCGACCTTTGAATAACGCGTTCGATGGTCTACCACTGAGCTAATATGACAGCCATCCTCCCAGGCACTTTATTGGGTATCTATGTCAATTTAAACGTGAGAGTGTCAGTCAGCGCCACTAGTAGCCAGGGCGGCGAGCGTGGCACACTCCTTATGAGCCTGTTTGGCGTCACGTAGCACGTGAACATATTGCTAACTGGCAGCTGACCAATAGTCCACCGTATACAACCTAGAGGCACCAAGTCTGCCAGTACGAGACACTCGGTAATGAATGAGGGAAACAAGTGTAAACTTAACGGCTCGTTTTTCGTGTTTTACACAATAATAATGAGATATAACAGACAATAATGCCAACGAAGGACCAGGGTAAGTTATTAGGCCAAATGTAATGTAAATGACAAGAAAGAAAAGTGGGTGAAAAGATACCTTGCCGTGGACAGGATTCGAACCTGCGACCTTCGAATAACGCGTTCGATGGTCTACCACTGAGCTACCACAAAAGCCATCTTCCCAGCCACTTTATTGTGTATCTATGTCAACCAACTAAAACGTGGGAGTGTCATTCAGCGCCTCTAGTAGCCATGGCGGCGAGCGTGGCACACTCCTTATGAGCCTGTTTGGCGTCACGTAGCACGTGAACATATTGCTAACTGCCAGCTGACCAATAGTCTACCGTATACAACCTATAGGCGTCAAGTCTGCCAGTACGAGACCCTCGTTAATGAATGAGGGAAACAAGTGTAAACTTAACGGCTCGTTTTCAGTGTTTTACGCAATAATAGTGAGATCTAACAGACAATAATTCCAACGAAGGTACAGGGTAAGTTATTAGGCCAACTGTTATGTAAAGAGGAAGAAAGAAAAGTGGGTAAAAAGATACTTTGCCGTCGACAGGATCCGAACCTGCGACCTTCAAATAACGCGTTCGATGATCTACCACTGAGCTACCACGACAGCTATCTTCCCAGCCACATTATTGGGTATCTGTGTCAATTTAAACGGGGGAGTGTCAGTCAGCAATACTAGTAGCCATGGCGGCGAGCGTTTTACATTCCTTATGCGCCTGTTTGGAGTCACGTAGCACGTGAACATATTGCTAACTGGTAGCTGACCAATAGTTCACCGTATACAATCTAGAGGCACCAAGTCTGCCAGTACGAGAACCTCGTTAATGAATGAGGGAAACAAGTGTAAACCTAAGGGCTCGTTTTTCGTGTTTTACACAACATTAATGAGATCTAACAGACAATAATGCCAACGAAGGTACAGGGTAAGTTATTAGGCCAACTGTAATGTAAAGGAGAAGAAAGAAAAGTGGGTGAAAAGATACCTTGCCTTGGACAGGATCCGTACCCTCGACCTTCGAATAACGCGTTCGATGCTCTATCACTGAGCTACCACGACAGCCATCTTCCCAGCCACTTTATTGGGTATCTATGTCAATTTGAACGTGGGAGTGTCAGTCAGCGCCCCTAGTAGCCATGGTGGCGAGCGTGGCACACTCCTTATGAGCCTGCTTGGTGTCATGTAGCACGTGAACATATTTCTAACTGGCAGCTGACCAATAGTCCACCTTATACAACCTAGAGGCATCAAGTCTGCCAGTACTAGACCCTCGTTAATGAATGAGGGAAACAAGTGTAAACTTAACGGCTCTTTTTTAGTGTTTTACGCAATAATATTGAGATCTAACAGACAACAATTCCAACGAAGATACAGGGTAAGCTATTAGGCAAACTGTAATGTAAAGGGGAAGGAAGAAATGTGGGTGAAAAGATACCTTGCCGTGGACAGGATCGGAACTTGCGATCTTCGAATAACGCGTTCGATGCTTTATCACTGAGCTACCACGCCAGCCATCTTCCCAGCCACTTCATAGGGTATCTATGTCAATTTGAATGTGCGAGTGTCAGTCAGCGCCCCTAGTAGCCATGGCGGCGAGCATTTTGCATTCCTTATGCGCCTGTTTGGAGTCACGTAGCACGTGAACATATTGCTAACCGGCCGCGGACCAATAGTCCACCGTATACAACATAGAGGCACCAAGTCTGCCAGTACGAGACCCTCGTAAATGAATAAGGGAAACAAGTGTAAACCTAAGGGCTGGTTTTTCGTGTTTTACACAACATTAATGAGATCTAACAGACAATAATGCCAACGAAGGTACAGGGTAAGTTATTAGGCCAACTGTAATGTAAAGGAGAAGAAAGAAAAGTGGGTGAAAAGATACCTTGCCTTGGACAGGATCCGTACCTGCGACTTTCGAATAACGCGTTCGATGCTCTATCACTGAGCTACCACGACAGCCATCTTCCCAGCCACTTTATTGGGTATCTATGTCAATTTGAACGTGGGAGTGTCAGTCAGCGCCCCTAGTAGCCATGGCGGCGAGCGTGGCACACTCCTTATGAGCCTGCTTGGTGTCACGTAGCACGTGAACATATTTCTAACTGGCAGCTGACCAATTGTCCACCTTATACAACCTAGAGGCATCAAGTCTGCCAGTACTAGACCCTCATTAATGAATGAGGGAAACAAGTGTAAACTTAACGGCTCGTTTTTAGTGTTTTACGCAATAATATTGAGATCTAACAGACAACAATTCCAACGAAGATACAGGGTAAGCTATTAGGCAAACTGTAATGTAAAGGGGAAGGAAGAAATGTGGGTGAAAAGATACCTTGCCGTGGACAGGATCGGAACTTGCGATCTTCGAATAACGCGTTCGATGCTTTATCACTGAGCTACCACGACAGCCATCTTGCCAGCCACTTTATTGGGTATCTATGTCAATTTGAACGTGGGGGTGTCAGTCAGCGCCCCTAGTAGCCATGGCGGCGAGCGTGGCACACTCCTTATGAGCCTGCTTGGTCTCACGTAGCACGTGAACATATTTCTAACTGGCAGCTGACCAATAGTCCACCTTATACAACCTAGAGGCATCAAGTCTGCCAGTACGAGACCCTCGTTAATGAATGAGGGAAACAAGTGTAAACTTAACGGCTCGTTTTTAGTGTTTTACGCAATAATATTGAGATCTAACAGACAATAATTCCAACAAAGGTACAGGGTAAGTTATTAGGCCAACTGTAATGTAAACGGGAAGAAAGAAAAGTGGGTGAAAAGATACTTTGCCGTGGACAGCATCCGAACCTGCGACCTTCGAATAACGCGTTCGATGGCCTACCACTGAGCTAACACGACAGCTAACTTCCCAGCCACTTTATTGGGTATCTATGTGAATTGAAACGTGGAAGTGTTAGCCAGCACTAATAGTAGCCATGGCGGCGAGCGTTTTACTCACCTTTTGAGCATGTTTGGCATCACATAGCACGTGAACATATTGCTAACTGGCAGCTGACCCATAGTCCACCGTATACAATCTAGAGGCACCAAGTCGGCCAGTACGAGACCCTCGTTTAATGAATAAGGGAAACATGTGTAAAGCTGAGGGCTCGTTTTTCGTGTTTTACACAACAATATTGAGATATAACAGACAATAATGCCAACGAAGGACCAGGGTAAGTTATTAGGCCAAATGTAATGTAAATGACAAGAAAGAAAAGTGAGTGAAAAGATACCTTGCCGTGGACAGGATTCGAACCTGCGACCTTCGAATAACGCGTTCGATGGTCTACCACTGAGCTACCATGACAGCCATCTTCCCAGCCACTTTATTGTGTATTTATGTCAACCAACTTAAACGTGGGAGTGTCAGTCAGCGCCTCTAGTAGCCATGGCTGCGAGCGTGGCACACTCCTTATGAGCCTGTTTGGCGCCACGTAGCACGTGAACATATTGCTAACTGGCAGCTGACCAATAGTCTACCGTATACAACCTAGAGGCATCAAGTCTGCCAGTACAAGGCCCTCGTTAATGAATGAGGGAAACAAGTGTAAACTTAACGGCTCGTTGTCAGTGTTTTACGCAATAATAGTGAGATCTAACAGACAATAATTCCAACGAAGGTACAGGGTAAGTTATTAGGCCAACTGTTGTGTAAAGGGGAAGAAAGAAAAGTGGGTGAAAAGATACTTTGCCGTGGACAGGATCCGAACCTGCCACCTTCGAATAACGCGTTCGATGATCTACCACTGAGCTACCACGACAGCTATCTTCCCAGCCACATTATTGGGTATCTGTGTCAATTTAAACGTGGGAGTGTCAGTCAGCGCCCCTAGTAGCCATGGCGGCGAGCGTGGCACACTCCTTATGAGCCTGCTTGGTGTCACGTAGCACGTGAACATATTGCTAACTGGCAGCTGACCAATAGTCCACCATATACAAACTAGAGGCACCAAGTTGGCCAGTACGAGACCCTCGTTAATGAATAAGGGAAACAAGTGTAAACATGAGAGCTCGTGTTTCGTGGTGTACACAATAATAATGAGATATACCAGACAATATTTTCAACGAAGGTACAGGGTAAGTTACTAGGCTAACTGTAATGCAAATGAGAAGAAAAGTGGTTGAAAAGATACCTTGCCGTGGACAGGATTCAAACCGGCGACCTTTGAATAACGCGTTCGATGGTCTACCACTGAGCTAATATGACAGCCATCCTCCCAGGCAATTTTTTGGGTATCTATGTCAATTTAAACGTGAGAGTGTCAGTCAGCGCCACTAGTAGCCAGGGCGGCGAGCGTGGCACACTCCTTATGAGCCTGTTTGGCGTCACGTAGCACGTGAACATATTGCTAACTGGCAGCTGACCAATAGTCCACCGTATACAACCTAGAGGCACCAAGTCTGCCAGTACGAGACCCTCGGTAATGAATGAGGGAAACAAGTGTAAACTTAACGGCTCGTTTTTCGTGTTTTACACAATAATAATGAGATATAACAGACAATAATGCCAACGAAGGACCAGGGTAAGTTATTAGGCCAAATGTAATGTAAAGAGGAAGAAAGAAAAGTGGGTAAAAAGATACTTTGCCGTCGACAGGATCCGAACCTGCGACCTTCAAATAACGCGTTCGATGATCTACCACTGAGCTACCACGACAGCTATCTTCCCAGCCACATTATTGGGTATCTGTGTCAATTTAAACGGGGGAGTGTCAGTCAGCAATACTAGTAGCCATGGCGGCGAGCGTTTTACATTCCTTATGCGCCTGTTTGGAGTCACGTAGCACGTGAACATATTGCTAACTGGTAGCTGACCAATAGTTCACCGTATACAATCTAGAGGCACCAAGTCTGCCAGTACGAGAACCTCGTTAATGAATAAGGGAAACAAGTGTAAACCTAAGGGCTCGTTTTTCGTGTTTTACACAACATTAATGAGATCTAACAGACAATAATGCCAACGAAGGTACAGGGTAAGTTATTAGGCCAACTGTAATGTAAAAGAGAAGAAAGAAAAGTGGGTGAAAAGATACCTTGCCTTGGACAGGATCCGTACCCTCGACCTTCGAATAACGCGTTCGATGCTCTATCACTGAGCTACCACGACAGCCATCTTCCCAGCCACTTTATTGGGTATCTATGTCAATTTGAACGTGGGAGTGTCAGTCAGCGCCCCTAGTAGCCATGGTGGCGAGCGTGGCACACTCCTTATGAGCCTGCTTGGTGTCATGTAGCACGTGAACATATTTCTAACTGGCAGCTGACCAATAGTCCACCTTATACAACCTAGAGGCATCAAGTCTGCCAGTACTAGACCCTCGTTAATGAATGAGGGAAACAAGTGTAAACTTAACGGCTCGTTTTTAGTGTTTTACGCAATAATATTGAGATTTAACAGACAACAATTCCAACGAAGATACAGGGTAAGCTATTAGGCAAACTGTAATGTAAAGGGGAAGAAAGAAATGTGGGTGAAAAGATACCTTGCCGTGGACAGGATCGGAACTTGCGACCTTCGAATAACGCGTTCGATGGTCTACCACGGAGCTACCGTGACAGCCATCTTCCCAGCCACTTTATTGTGTATCTATGTCAACCAACTTAAACGTGGGAGTGTCAGTCAGCGCCTCTAGTAGCCATGGCTGCGAGCGTGGCACACTCCTTATGAGCCTGTTTGGCGTCACGTAGCACGTGAACATATTGCTAACTGGCAGCTGACCAATAGTCTACCGTATACAACCTAGAGGCATCAAGTCTGCCAGTACGAGACCCTCGTTAATGAATGAGGGAAACAAGTGTAAACTTAACGGCTCGTTTTCAGTGTTTTACGCAATAATAGTGAGATCTAACAGACAATAATTCCAACGAAGGTACAGGGTAAGTTATTAGGCCAACTGTAATGTAAAGGGGAAGAAAGAAAAGTGGGTGAAAAGATACTTTGCCGTGGAGAGGATCCGAACCTGCCACCTTCGAATAACGCGTTCGATCAGCTACCACTGAGCTACCACGACAGCTATATTCCCAGCCACATTATTGGGTATCTGTGTCAATTTAAACGTGGGAGTGTCAGTCAGCGCCCCTAGTAGCCATGGCGGCGAGCGTGGCACATTCCTTATGAGCCTGCTTGGTGTCACGTAGCACGTGAACATATTGCTAACTGGCAGCTGACCAATAGTCCACCGTATACAATCTAGAGGCACCAAGTGCCAGTACGAGACCCTCGTTAATGAATAAGGGAAACATGTGTAAAGCTAAGGGCTCGTTTTTCGTGTTTTAAACAACAATAATGAGATCTAACAGACAATAATGCCAACGAAAGTACAGGGTAAGTGACTAGGCCAACTGTAATGTAAATGAGAAGAAAAGTGGGTGAAAAGATACCTTGCCGTGGACGGGATTCAAACCTGCGACCTTCGAATAACGCGTTCGATGCTCTATCACTAAGCTACTACGACAGCCATCTTCCCAGCCACTTTATTGGGTATCTATGTCAATTTGAACGTGGGAGTGTCAGTCAGCGCCACTAGTAGCCATGGCGGCGAGCGTGGCACACTCCTTATGAGCCTGTTTGGTGTCACGTAGCACGTGAACATATTGCTAACAGGCAGCTGACCAATAGTCCACCATATACAAACTAGAGGCACCAAGTCGGCCAGTACGAGACCCTCGTTAATGAATAAGGGAAACAAGTGTAAACATGAGAGCTCGTGTTTCGTGGTGTACACAATAATAATGAGATATACCAGACAATATTTTCAACGAAGGTACAGGGTAAGTTACTAGGCTAACTGTAATGTAAATGAGAAGAAAAGTGGTTGAAAAGATACCTTGCCGTGGACAGGATCAAAACCGGCGACCTTTGAATAACGCGTTCGATGGTCTACCACTGAGCTAATATGACAGCCATCCTCCCAGGCACTTTATTGGGTATCTATGTCAATTTAAACGTGAGAGTGTCAGTCAGCGCCACTAGTAGCCAGGGCGGCGAGCGTGGCACACTCCTTATGAGCCTGTTTGGCGTCACGTAGCACGTTAACATATTGCTCACTGGCAGCTGACCAATAGTCCTCCGTATACAACCTAGAGGCACCAAGTCTGCCAGTACGAGACCCTCGTTAATGAATGAGGGAAACAAGTGTAAACTTAAAGGCTCGTTTTTCGTGTTTTACACAATAATACTGAGATCTAATGGACAATAATGCCAACGATGACACAGGGTAAGTTATTAGGCCAACTGAAATGTAAAGGGGAAGAAAGAAAAGTGGGTGAAAAGATACTTTGCCGTGGACAGGATCCCAACCTGCGACCTTCGAATAACGCGTTCGATGCTCTATCACTGAGCTACCACGACAGCCATCTTCCCAGCCACTTTATTGGGTATCTATGTCAATTTGAACGTGGGAGTGTCAGTCAGCGCCCCTAGTAGCCATGGCGGCGAGCGTGGCACACTCCTTATGAGCCTGCTTGGCGTCACGTAGCACGTGAACATATTAACAACTGGCAGCTGACCAATTGTCTACTGTATAGAACCTAGATGCATCAAGTCTGCCAGTACGAGACCCTCGTTAATGAATGAGAGAAACAAGTGTAAACTTAACGGCTCGTTTTTAGTGTTTTACGCAATAATATTGAGATCTAACAGACAATAATTCCAACAAAGGTACAGGGTAAGTTATTAGGCCAACTGTAATGTAAACGGGAAGAAAGAAAAGTGGGTGAAAAGATACTTTGCCGTGGACAGCATCCGAACCTGCGACCTTCGAATAACGCGTTCGATGGCCTACCACTGAGCTACCACGACAGCTATCTTTCCAGCCACTTTATTGGGTATCTATGTCAATTGAAACGTGGGAGTGTTAGTCAGCACTAATAGTAGCCATGGCGGCGAGCGTTTTACTCACCTTTTGAGCATGTTTGGCATCACATAGCACGTGAACATATTGCTAACTGGCAGCTGACCCATAGTCCACCGTATACAATCTAGAGGCACCAAGTCGGCCAGTACGAGACCCTCGTTAATGAATAAGGGAAACATGTGTAAAGCTAAGGGCTCGTTTTTCGTGTTTTACACAACAATATTGAGATATAACAGACAATAATGCCAACGAAGGACCAGGGTAAGTTATTAGGCCAAATGTAATGTAAATGACAAGAAAGAAAAGTGAGTGAAAAGATACCTTGCCGTGGACAGGATTCGAACCTGCGACCTTCGAATAACGCGTTCGATGGTCTACCACTGAGCTACCATGACAGCCATCTTCCGAGCCACTTTATTGTGTATCTATGTCAACCAATTTAAACGTGGGAGTGTCAGTCAGCGCCTGTAGTAGCCATGGCTGCGAGCGTGGCACACTCCTTATGAGCCTGTTTGGCGCCACGTAGCACGTGAACATATTGCTAACTGGCAGCTGACCAGTAGTCTACCGTATACAACCTAGAGGCATCAAGTCTGCCAGTACGAGGCCCTCGTTAATGAATGAGGGAAACAAGTGTAAACTTAACGGCTCGTTGTCAGTGTTTTACGCAATAATAGTGAGATCTAACAGACAATAATTCCAACGAAGGTACAGGGTAAGTTATTAGGCCAACTGTTGTGTAAAGGGGAAGAAAGAAAAGTGGGTGAAAAGATACTTTGCCGTGGACAGGATCCGAACCTGCCACCTTCGAATAACGCGTTCGATGATCTACCACTGAGCTACCACGACAGCTATCTTCCCAGCCACATTATTGGGTATCTGTGTCAATTTAAACGTGGGAGTGTCAGTCAGCGCCCCTAGTAGCCATGGCGGCGAGCGTGGCACACTCCTTATGAGCCTGCTTGGTGTCACGTAGCACGTGAACATATTGCTAACTGGCAGCTGACCAATAGTCCACCGTATACAATCTAGAGGCACCAAGTGCCAGTACGAGACCCTCGTTAATGAATAAGGGAAACATGTGTAAACATGAGAGCTCGTGTTTCGTGGTGTACACAATAATAATGAGATATACCAGACAATATTTTCAACGAAGGTACAGGGTAAGTTACTAGGCTAACTGTAATGCAAATGAGAAGAAAAGTGGTTGAAAAGATACCTTGCCGTGGACAGGATTCAAACCGGCGACCTTTGAATAACGCGTTCGATGGTCTACCACTGAGCTAATATGACAGCCATCCTCCCAGGCACTTTATTGGGTATCTATGTCAATTTAAACGTGAGAGTGTCAGTCAGCGCCACTAGTAGCCAGGGCGGCGAGCGTGGCACACTCCTTATGAGCCTGTTTGGCGTCACGTAGCACGTGAACATATTGCTAACTGGCAGCTGACCAATAGTCCACCGTATACAACCTAGAGGCACCAAGTCTGCCAGTACGAGACCCTCGGTAATGAATGAGGGAAACAAGTGTAAACTTAACGGCTCGTTTTTCGTGTTTTACACAATAATACTGAGATCTAATGGACAATAATGCCAACGATGGCACAGGGTAAGTTATTAGGCCAACTGAAATGTAAAGGGGAAGAAAGAAAAGTGGGTGAAAAGATACTTTGCCGTGGACAGGATCCCAACCTGCGACCTTCGAATAACGCGTTCGATGCTCTATCACTGAGCTACCACGACAGCCATCTTCCCAGCCACTTTATTGGGTATCTATGTCAATTTGAACGTGGGAGTGTCAGTCAGCGCCCCTAGTAGCCATGGCGGCGAGGGTGGCACACTCCTTATGAGCCTGCTTGGTGTCACGTAGCACGTGAACATATTTCTAACTGGCAGCTGACCAATTGTCCACCTTATACAACCTAGAGGCATCAAGTCTGCCAGTACTAGACCCTCATTAATGAATGAGGGAAACAAGTGTAAACTTAACGGCTCGTTTTTAGTGTTTTACGCAATAATATTGAGATCTAACAGACAACAATTCCAACGAAGATACAGGGTAAGCTATTAGGCAAACTGTAATGTAAAGGGGAAGGAAGAAATGTGGGTGAAAAGATACCTTGCCGTGGACAGGATCGGAACTTGCGATCTTCGAATAACGCGTTCGATGCTTTATCACTGAGCTACCACGCCAGCCATCTTTCCAGCCACTTCATTGGGTATCTATGTCAATTTGAATGTGCGAGAGTCAGTCAGCGCCCCTATTAGCCATGGCGGCGAGCGTTTTACATTCCTTATGCGTCTGTTTGGAGTCACGTAGCACGTGAACATATTGCTAACTGGTAGCTGACCAATAGTTCACCGTATACAATCTAGAGGCACCAAGTCTGCCAGTACGAGAACCTCGTTAATGAATAAGGGAAACAAGTGTAAACCTAAGGGCTCGTTTTTCGTGTTTTACACAACATTAATGAGATCTAACAGACAATAATGCCAACGAAGGTACAGGGTAAGTTATTAGGCCACCTGTAATGTAAAGGAGAAGAAAGAAAAAGGGGTGAAAAGATACCTTGCCTTGGACAGGATCCGTACCTGCGACCTTCGAATAACGCGTTCGATGCTCTATCACTGAGCTACCACGACAGCCATCTTGCCAGCCACTTTATTGGGTATCTATGTCAATTTGAACGTGGGAGTGTCAGTCAGCGCCCCTAGTAGCCATGGCGGTGAGCGTGGCACACTCCTTATGAGCCTGTTTGGCGTCACGTAGCACGTGAACATATTAACAACTGGCAGCTGACCAATTGTCTACTGTATAGAACCTAGAGGCATCAAGTCTGCCAGTACGAGACCCTCGTTAATGAATGAGGGAAACAAGTGTAAACTTAACGGCTCGTTTTTAGTGTTTTACGCAATAATATTGAGATCTAACAGACAATAATTCCAACAAAGGTACAGGGTAAGTTATTAGGCCAACTGTAATGTAAACGGGAAGAAAGAAAAGTGGGTGAAAAGATACTTTGCCGTGGACAGCATCCGAACCTGCGACCTTCGAATAACGCGTTCGATGGCCTACCACTGAGCTACCACGACAGCTATCTTCCCAGCCACTTTATTGGGTATCTATGTCAATTGAAACGTGGGAGTGTTAGTCAGCACTAATAGTAGCCATGGCGGCGAGCGTTTTACTCACCTTTTGAGCATGTTTGGCATCACATAGCACGTGAACATATTGCTAACTGGCAGCTGACCCATAGTCCACCGTATACAATCTAGAGGCACCAAGTCGGCCAGTACGAGACCCTCGTTAATGAATAAGGGAAACATGTGTAAAGCTAAGGGCTCGTTTTTCGTGTTTTACACAACAATAATGAGATATAACAGACAATAATGCCAACGAAGGACCAGGGTAAGTTATTAGGCCAAATGTAATGTAAATGACAAGAAAGAAAAGTGAGTGAAAAGATACCTTGCCGTGGACAGGATTCGAACCTGCGACCTTCGAATAACGCGTTCGATGGTCTACCACTGAGCTACCATGACAGCCATCTTCCCAGCCACTTTATTGTGTATCTATGTCAACCAACTTAAACGTGGGAGTGTCAGTCAGCGCCTCTAGTAGCCATGGCTGCGAGCGTGGCACACTCCTTATGAGCCTGTTTGGCGCCACGATGCACGTGAACATATTGCTAACTGGCAGCTGACCAATAGTCTACCGTATACAACCTAGAGGCATCAAGTCTGCCAGTACGAGGCCCTCGTTAATGAATGAGGGAAACAAGTGTAAACTTAACGGCTCGTTGTCAGTGTTTTACGCAATAATAGTGAGATCTAACAGACAATAATTCCAACGAAGGTACAGGGTAAGTTATTAGGCCAACTGTAATGTAAATGACAAGAAAGAAAAGTGGGTGAAAAGATACCTTGCCGTGGACAGGATTCGAACCGGCGACCTTCGAATAACGCGTTCGATGGTCTACCACTGAGCTACCACGACAGCCATCTTCCCAGCTACTTTGTTGTGTATCTATGTCAACCAACTAAAACGTGAGAGTGTCAGTCAGCGCCTCTAGTAGCCATGGCGGCGAGCGTGGCACACTCCTTATGAGCCTGTTTGGCGTCACGTAGCACGTGAACATATTGCTAACTGGCAGCTGACCATTAGTCTACCGTATACAACCTATAGGCGTCAAGTCTGCCAGTACGAGAACCTCGTTAATGAATGAGGGAAACAAGTGTAAACCTAAGGGCTCGTTTTTCGTGTTTTACACAACATTAATGAGATCTAACAGACAATAATGCCAACGAAGGTACAGGGTAAGTTAATAGGCCAACTGTAATGTAAAGGAGAAGAAAGAAAAGTGGGTGAAAAGATACCTTGCCTTGGACAGGATCCGTACCCTCGACCTTCGAATAACGCGTTCGATGCTCTATCACTGAGCTACCACGACAGCCATCTTCCCAGCCACTTTATTGGGTATCTATGTCAATTTGAACGTGGGAGTGTCAGTCAGCGCCCCTAGTAGCCATGGTGGCGAGCGTGGCACACTCCTTATGAGCCTGCTTGGTGTCATGTAGCACGTGAACATATTTCTAACTGGCAGCTGACCAATAGTCCACCTTATACAACCTAGAGGCATCAAGTCTGCCAGTACTAGACCCTCGTTAATGAATGAGGGAAACAAGTGTAAACTTAACGGCTCGTTTTTAGTGTTTTACGCAATAATATTGAGATTTAACAGACAACAATTCCAACGAAGATACAGGGTAAGCTATTAGGCAAACTGTAATGTAAAGGGGAAGAAAGAAATGTGGGTGAAAAGATACCTTGCCGTGGACAGGATCGGAACTTGCGACCTTCGAATAACGCGTTCGATGGTCTACCACGGAGCTACCATGACAGCCATCTTCCCAGCCACTTTATTGTGTATCTATGTCAACCAACTTAAACGTGGGAGTGTCAGTCAGCGCCTCTAGTAGCCATGGCTGCGAGCGTGGCACACTCCTTATGAGCCTGTTTGGCGTCACGTAGCACGTGAACATATTGCTAACTGGCAGCTGACCAATAGTCTACCGTATACAACCTAGAGGCATCAAGTCTGCCAGTACGAGACCCTCGTTAATGAATGAGGGAAACAAGTGTAAACTTAACGGCTCGTTTTCAGTGTTTTACGCAATAATAGTGAGATCTAACAGACAATAATTCCAACGAAGGTACAGGGTAAGTTATTAGGCCAACTGTAATGTAAAGGGGAAGAAAGAAAAGTGGGTGAAAAGATACTTTGCCGTGGAGAGGATCCGAACCTGCCACCTTCGAATAACGCGTTCGATGAGCTACCACTGAGCTACCACGACAGCTATATTCCCAGCCACATTATTGGGTATCTGTGTCAATTTAAACGTGGGAGTGTCAGTCAGCGCCCCTAGTAGCCATGGCGGCGAGCGTGGCAAATTCCTTATGAGCCTGCTTGGTGTCACGTAGCACGTGAACATATTGCTAACTGGCAGCTGACCAATAGTCCACCGTATACAATCTAGAGGCACCAAGTGCCAGTACGAGACCCTCGTTAATGAATAAGGGAAACATGTGTAAAGCTAAGGGCTCGTTTTTCGTGTTTTACACAACAATAATGAGATCTAACAGACAGTAATGCCAACGAAGGTACAGGGTAAGTGACTAGGCCAACTGTAATGTAAATGAGAAGAAAAGTGGGTGAAAAGATACCTTGCCGTGGACGGGATTCAAACCTGCGACCTTCGAATAACGCGTTCGATGCTCTATCACTAAGCTACTACGACAGCCATCTTCCCAGCCACTTTATTGGGTATCTATGTCAATTTGAACGTGGGAGTGTCAGTCAGCGCCACTAGTAGCCATGGCGGCGAGCGTGGCACACTCCTTATGAGCCTGTTTGGTGTCACGTAGCACGTGAACATATTGCTAACAGGCAGCTGACCAATAGTCCACCATATACAAACTAGAGGCACCAAGTCGGCCAGTACGAGACGCTCGTTAATGAATAAGGGAAACAAGTGTAAACATGAGAGCTCGTGTTTCGTGGTGTACACAATAATAATGAGATATACCAGACAATATTTTCAACGAAGGTACAGGGTAAGTTACTAGGCTAACTGTAATGTAAATGAGAAGAAAAGTGGTTGAAAAGATACCTTGCCGTGGACAGGATCAAAACCGGCGACCTTTGAATAACGCGTTCGATGGTCTACCACTGAGCTAATATGACAGCCATCCTCCCAGGCACTTTATTGGGTATCTATGTCAATTTAAACGTGAGAGTGTCAGTCAGCGCCACTAGTAGCCAGGGCGGCGAGCGTGGCATACTCCTTATGAGCCTGTTTGGCGTCACGTTGCACGTTAACATATTGCTCACTGGCAGCTGACCAATAGTCCTCCGTATACAACCTAGAGGCACCAAGTCTGCCAGTACGAGACCCTCGTTAATGAATGAGGGAAACAAGTGTAAACTTAAAGGCTCGTTTTTCGTGTTTTACACAATAATACTGAGATCTAATGGACAATAATGCCAACGATGACACAGGGTAAGTTATTAGGCCAACTGAAATGTAAAGGGGAAGAAAGAAAAGTGGGTGAAAAGATACTTTGCCGTGGACAGGATCCCAACCTGCGACCTTCGAATAACGCGTTCGATGCTCTATCACTGAGCTACCACGACAGCCATCTTCCCAGCCACTTTATTGGGTATCTATGTCAATTTGAACGTGGGAGTGTCAGTAAGCGCCCCCAGTAGCCATGGCGGCGAGCGTGGCACACTCCTTATGAGCCTGCTTGGCGTCACGTAGCACGTGAACATATTAACAACTGGCAGCTGACCAATTGTCTACTGTATAGAACCTAGATGCATCAAGTCTGCCAGTACGAGACCCTCGTTAATGAATGAGGGAAACAAGTGTAAACTTAACGGCTCGTTTTTGTGTTTTACGCAATAATATTGAGATCTAACAGACAATAATTCCAACAAAGGTACAGGGTAAGTTATTAGGCCAACTGTAATGTAAACGGGAAGAAAGAAAAGTGGGTGAAAAGATACTTTGCCGTGGACAGCATCCGAACCTGCGACCTTCGAATAACGCGTTCGATGGCCTACCACTGAGCTACCACGACAGCTATCTTTCCAGCCACTTTATTTAGTATCTATGTCAATTGAAACGTGGGAGTGTTAGTCAGCACTAATAGTAGCCATGGCGGCGAGCGTTTTACTCACCTTTTGAGCATGTTTGGCATCACATAGCACGTGAACATATTGCTAACTGGCAGCTGACCCATAGTCCACCGTATACAATCTAGAGGCACCAAGTCGGCCAGTACGAGACCCTCGTTAATGAATAAGGGAAACATGTGTAAAGCTAAGGGCTCGTTTTTCGTGTTTTACACAACAATATTGAGATATAACAGACAATAATGCCAACGAAGGACCAGGGTAAGTTATTAGGCCAAATGTAATGTAAATGACAAGAAAGAAAAGTGAGTGAAAAGATACCTTGCCGTGGACAGGATTCGAACCTGCGACCTTCGAATAACGCGTTCGATGGTCTACCACTGAGCTACCATGACAGCCATCTTCCGAGCCACTTTATTGTGTATCTATGTCAACCAACTTAAACGTGGGAGTGTCAGTCAGCGCCTGTAGTAGCCATGGCTGCGAGCGTGGCACACTCCTTATGAGCCTGTTTGGCGCCACGTAGCACGTGAACATATTGCTAACTGGCAGCTGACCAGTAGTCTACCGTATACAACCTAGAGGCATCAAGTCTGCCAGTACGAGGCCCTCGTTAATGAATGAGGGAAACAAGTGTAAACTTAACGGCTCGTTTTTAGTGTTTTACGCAATAATATTGAGATCTAACAGACAACAATTCCAACGAAGATACAGGGTAAGCTATTAGGCAAACTGTAATGTAAAGGGGAAGGAAGAAATGTGGGTGAAAAGATACCTTGCCGTGGACAGGATCGGAACTTGCGATCTTCGAATAACGCGTTCGATGCTTTATCACTGAGCTACCACGCCAGCCATCTTCCCAGCCACTTCATAGGGTATCTATGTCAATTTGAATGTGCGAGTGTCAGTCAGCGCCCCTAGTAGCCATGGCGGCGAGCGTTTTACATTCCTTATGCGTCTGTTTGGAGTCACGTAGCACGTGAACATATTGCTAACTTGTAGCTGACCAATAGTTCACCGTATACAATCTAGAGGCACCAAGTCTGCCAGTACGAGAACCTCGTTAATGAATAAGGGAAACAAGTGTAAACCTAAGGGCTCGTTTTTCGTGTTTTACACAACAATAATGAGATCTAACAGACAATAATGCCAACGAAGGTACAGGGTAAGTTATTAGGCCAACTGTAATGTAAAGGAGAAGAAAGAAAAGTGGGTGAAAAGATACCTTGCCTTGGACAGGATCCGTACCTGCGACCTTCGAATAACGCGTTCGATGCTCTATCACTGAGCTACCACGACAGCCATCTTCCCAGCCACTTTATTGGGTATCTATGTCAATTTGAACGTGGGAGTGTCAGTCAGCGCCCCTAGTAGCCATGGCGGCGAGCGTGGCACACTCCTTATGAGCCTGCTTGGTGTCACGTAGCACGTGAACATATTTCTAACTGGCAGCTGACCAATTGTCCACCTTATACAACCTAGAGGCATCAAGTCTGCCAGTACTAGACCCTCATTAATGAATGAGGGAAACAAGTGTAAACTTAACGGCTCGTTTTTAGTGTTTTACGCAATAATATTGAGATCTAACAGACAACAATTCCAACGAAGATACAGGGTAAGCTATTAGGCAAACTGTAATGTAAAGGGGAAGGAAGAAATGTGGGTGAAAAGATACCTTGCCGTGGACAGGATCGGAACTTGCGATCTTCGAATAACGCGTTCGATGCTTTATCACTGAGCTACCACGCCAGCCATCTTCCCAGCCACTTCATAGGGTATCTATGTCAATTTGAATGTGCGAGTGTCAGTCAGCGCCCCTAGTAGCCATGGCGGCGAGCGTTTTACATTCCTTATGCGTCTGTTTGGAGTCACGTAGCACGTGAACATATTGCTAACTTGTAGCTGACCAATAGTTCACCGTATACAATCTAGAGGCACCAAGTCTGCCAGTACGAGAACCTCGTTAATGAATAAGGGAAACAAGTGTAAACCTAAGGGCTCGTTTTTCGTGTTTTACACAACATTAATGAGATCTAACAGACAATAATGCCAACGAAGGTACAGGGTAAGTTATTAGGCCACCTGTAATGTAAAGGAGAAGAAAGAAAAGTGGGTGAAAAGATACCTTGCCTTGGACAGGATCCGTACCTGCGACCTTCGAATAACGCGTTCGATGCTCTATCACTGAGCTACCACGACAGCCATCTTGCCAGCCACTTTATTGGGTATCTACGTCAATTTGAACGTGGGGGTGTCAGTCAGCGCCCCTAGTAGCCATGGCGGCGAGCGTGGCACACTCCTTATGAGCCTGCTTGGTCTCACGTAGCACGTGAACATATTTCTAACTGGCAGCTGACCAATAGTCCACCTTATACAACCTAGAGGCATCAAGTCTGCCAGTACTAGACCCTCGTTAATGAATGAGGGAAACAAGTGTAAACTTAACGGCTCGTTTTTAGTGTTTTACGCAATAATATTGAGATCTAACAGACAACAATTCCAACGAAGATACAGGGTAAGCTATTAGGCAAACTGTAATGTAAAGGGGAAGAAAGAAATGTGGGTGAAAAGATACCTTGTTTTGGACAGGTATCGAACCTGCGACCTTCGAATAACGCGTTCGATGCTCTATCACTGAGCTACCACGACAGCCATCTTCCCAGCCACTTTATTGGGTATCTATGTCAATTTGAATGTGCGAGTGTCAGTCAGCGCCCCTAGTAGCCAAGGCGGCGAGCGTGGCACACTCCTTATGAGCCTGTTTGGTGTCACGTAGCACGTGAACATATTAACAACTGGCAGCTGACGAATTGTCTACTGTATAGAACCTAGAGGCATCAAGTCTGCCAGTACGAGACCCTCGTTAATGAATGAGGGAAACAAGTGTAAACTTAACGGCTCGTTTTTAGTGTTTTACGCAATAATATTGAGATCTAACAGACAATAATTCCAACAAAGGTACAAGGTAAGTTATTAGGCCAACTGTAATGTAAACGGGAAGAAAGAAAAGTGGGTGAAAAGATACTTTGCCGTGGACAGCATCCGAACCTGCGACCTTCGAATAACGCGTTCGATGGCCTACCACTGAGCTAACACGACAGCTAACTTCCCAGCCACTTTATTGGGTATCTATGTGAATTGAAACGTGGAAGTGTTAGCCAGCACTAATAGTAGCCATGGCGGCGAGCGTTTTACTCACCTTTTGAGCATGTTTGGCATCACATAGCACGTGAACATATTGCTAACTGGCAGCTGACCCATAGTCCACCGTATACAATCTAGAGGCACCAAGTCGGCCAGTACGAGACCCTCGTTTAATGAATAAGGGAAACATGTGTAAAGCTGAGGGCTCGTTTTTCGTGTTTTACACAACAATATTGAGATATAACAGACAATAATGCCAACGAAGGACCAGGGTAAGTTATTAGGCCAAATGTAATGTAAATGACAAGAAAGAAAAGTGAGTGAAAAGATACCTTGCCGTGGACAGGATTCGAACCTGCGACCTTCGAATAACGCGTTCGATGGTCTACCACTGAGCTACCATGACAGCCATCTTCCCAGCCACTTTATTGTGTATTTATGTCAACCAACTTAAACGTGGGAGTGTCAGTCAGCGCCTCTAGTAGCCATGGCTGCGAGCGTGGCACACTCCTTATGAGCCTGTTTGGCGCCACGTAGCACGTGAACATATTGCTAACTGGCAGCTGACCAATAGTCTACCGTATACAACCTAGAGGCATCAAGTCTGCCAGTACAAGGCCCTCGTTAATGAATGAGGGAAACAAGTGTAAACTTAACGGCTCGTTATCAGTGTTTTACGCAATAATAGTGAGATCTAACAGACAATAATTCCAACGAAGGTACAGGGTAAGTTATTAGGCCAACTGTTGTGTAAAGGGGAAGAAAGAAAAGTGGGTGAAAAGATACTTTGCCGTGGACAGGATCCGAACCTGCCACCTTCGAATAACGCGTTCGATGATCTACCACTGAGCTACCACGACAGCTATCTTCCCAGCCACATTATTGGGTATCTGCGTCAATTTAAACGTGGGAGTGTCAGTCAGCGCCCCTAGTAGCCATGGCGGCGAGCGTGGCACACTCCTTATGAGCCTGCTTGGTGTCACGTAGCACGTGAACATATTGCTAACTGGCAGCTGACCAATAGTCCACCATATACAAACTAGAGGCACCAAGTTGGCCAGTACGAGACCCTCGTTAATGAATAAGGGAAACAAGTGTAAACATGAGAGCTCGTGTTTCGTGGTGTACACAATAATAATGAGATATACCAGACAATATTTTCAACGAAGGTACAGGGTAAGTTACTAGGCTAACTGTAATGCAAATGAGAAGAAAAGTGGTTGAAAAGATACCTTGCCGTGGACAGGATTCAAACCGGCGACCTTTGAATAACGCGTTCGATGGTCTACCACTGAGCTAATATGACAGCCATCCTCCCAGGCACTTTATTGGGTATCTATGTCAATTTAAACGTGAGAGTGTCAGTCAGCGCCACTAGTAGCCAGGGCGGCGAGCGTGGCACACTCCTTATGAGCCTGTTTGGCGTCACGTAGCACGTGAACATATTTCTAACTGGCAGCTGACCAATAGTCCACCTTATACAACCTAGAGGCATCAAGTCTGCCAGTACTAGACCCTCGTTAATGAATGAGGGAAACAAGTGTAAACTTAACGGCTCGTTTTTAGTGTTTTACGCAATAATATTGAGATTTAACAGACAACAATTGCAACGAAGATACAGGGTAAGCTATTAGGCAAACTGTAATGTAAAGGGGAAGAAAGAAATGTGGGTGAAAAGATACCTTGCCGTGGACAGGATCGGAACTTGCGACCTTCGAATAACGCGTTCGATGGTCTACCACGGAGCTACCATGACAGCCATCTTCCCAGCCACTTTATTGTGTATCTATGTCAACCAACTTAAACGTGGGAGTGTCAGTCAGCGCCTCTAGTAGCCATGGCTGCGAGCGTGGCACACTCCTTATGAGCCTGTTTGGCGTCACGTAGCACGTGAACATATTGCTAACTGGCAGCTGACCAATAGTCTACCGTATACAACCTAGAGGCATCAAGTCTGCCAGTACGAGACCCTCGTTAATGAATGAGGGAAACAAGTGTAAACTTAACGGCTCGTTTTCAGTGTTTTACGCAATAATAGTGAGATCTAACAGACAATAATTCCAACGAAGGTACAGGGTAAGTTATTAGGCCAACTGTAATGTAAAGGGGAAGAAAGAAAAGTGGGTGAAAAGATACTTTGCCGTGGAGAGGATCCGAACCTGCCACCTTCGAATAACGCGTTCGATCAGCTACCACTGAGCTACCACGACAGCTATATTCCCAGCCACATTATTGGGTATCTGTGTCAATTTAAACGTGGGAGTGTCAGTCAGCGCCCCTAGTAGCCATGGCGGCGAGCGTGGCACATTCCTTATGAGCCTGCTTGGTGTCACGTAGCACGTGAACATATTGCTAACTGGCAGCTGACCAATAGTCCACCGTATACAATCTAGAGGCACCAAGTGCCAGTACGAGACCCTCGTTAATGAATAAGGGAAACATGTGTAAAGCTAAGGGCTCGTTTTTCGTGTTTTACACAACAATAATGAGATCTAACAGACAATAATGCCAACGAAAGTACAGGGTAAGTGACTAGGCCAACTGTAATGTAAATGAGAAGAAAAGTGGGTGAAAAGATACCTTGCCGTGGACGGGATTCAAACCTGCGACCTTCGAATAACGCGTTCGATGCTCTATCACTAAGCTACTACGACAGCCATCTTCCCAGCCACTTTATTGGGTATCTATGTCAATTTGAACGTGGGAGTGTCAGTCAGCCACACTAGTAGCCATGGCGGCGAGCGTGGCACGCTCCTTATGAGCCTGTTTGGTGTCACGTAGCACGTGAACATATTGCTAACAGGCAGCTGACCAATAGTCCACCATATACAAACTAGAGGCACCAAGTCGGCCAGTACGAGACCCTCGTTAATGAATAAGGGAAACAAGTGTAAACATGAGAGCTCGTGTTTCGTGGTGTACACAATAATAATGAGATATACCAGACAATATTTTCAACGAAGGTACAGGGTAAGTTACTAGGCTAACTGTAATGTAAATGAGAAGAAAAGTGGTTGAAAAGATACCTTGCCGTGGACAGGATCAAAACCGGCGACCTTTGAATAACGCGTTCGATGGTCTACCACTGAGCTAATATGACAGCCATCCTCCCAGGCACTTTATTGGGTATCTATGTCAATTTAAACGTGAGAGTGTCAGTCAGCGCCACTAGTAGCCAGGGCGGCGAGCGTGGCACACTCCTTATGAGCCTGTTTGGCGTCACGTAGCACGTTAACATATTGCTCACTGGCAGCTGACCAATAGTCCTCCGTATACAACCTAGAGGCACCAAGTCTGCCAGTACGAGACCCTCGTTAATGAATGAGGGAAACAAGTGTAAACTTAAAGGCTCGTTTTTCGTGTTTTACACAATAATACTGAGATCTAATGGACAATAATGCCAACGATGACACAGGGTAAGTTATTAGGCCAACTGAAATGTAAAGGGGAAGAAAGAAAAGTGGGTGAAAAGATACTTTGCCGTGGACAGGATCCCAACCTGCGACCTTCGAATAACGCGTTCGATGCTCTATCACTGAGCTACCACGACAGCCATCTTCCCAGCCACTTTATTGGGTATCTATGTCAATTTGAACGTGGGAGTGTCAGTCAGCGCCCCTAGTAGCCATGGCGGCGAGCGTGGCACACTCCTTATGAGCCTGCTTGGCGTCACGTAGCACGTGAACATATTAACAACTGGCAGCTGACCAATTGTCTACTGTATAGAACCTAGATGCATCAAGTCTGCCAGTACGAGACCCTCGTTAATGAATGAGGGAAACAAGTGTAAACTTAACGGCTCGTTTTTAGTGTTTTACGCAATAATATTGAGATCTAACAGACAATAATTCCAACAAAGGTACAGGGTAAGTTATTAGGCCAACTGTAATGTAAACGGGAAGAAAGAAAAGTGGGTGAAAAGATACTTTGCCGTGGACAGCATCCGAACCTGCGACCTTCGAATAACGCGTTCGATGGCCTACCACTGAGCTACCACGACAGCTATCTTTCCAGCCACTTTATTTAGTATCTATGTCAATTGAAACGTGGGAGTGTTAGTCAGCACTAATAGTAGCCATGGCGGCGAGCGTTTTACTCACCTTTTGAGCATGTTTGGCATCACATAGCACGTGAACATATTGCTAACTGGCAGCTGACCCATAGTCCACCGTATACAATCTAGAGGCACCAAGTCGGCCAGTACGAGACCCTCGTTAATGAATAAGGGAAACATGTGTAAAGCTAAGGGCTCGTTTTTCGTGTTTTACACAACAATATTGAGATATAACAGACAATAATGCCAACGAAGGACCAGGGTAAGTTATTAGGCCAAATGTAATGTAAATGACAAGAAAGAAAAGTGAGTGAAAAGATACCTTGCCGTGGACAGGATTCGAACCTGCGACCTTCGAATAACGCGTTCGATGGTCTACCACTGAGCTACCATGACAGCCATCTTCCGAGCCACTTTATTGTGTATCTATGTCAACCAACTTAAACGTGGGAGTGTCAGTCAGCGCCTGTAGTAGCCATGGCTGCGAGCGTGGCACACTCCTTATGAGCCTGTTTGGCGCCACGTAGCACGTGAACATATTGCTAACTGGCAGCTGACCAGTAGTCTACCGTATACAACCTAGAGGCATCAAGTCTGCCAGTACGAGGCCCTCGTTAATGAATGAGGGAAACAAGTGTAAACTTAACGGCTCGTTGTCAGTGTTTTACGCAATAATAGTGAGATCTAACAGACAATAATTCCAACGAAGGTACAGGGTAAGTTATTAGGCCAACTGTTGTGTAAAGGGGAAGAAAGAAAAGTGGGTGAAAAGATACTTTGCCGTGGACAGGATCCGAACCTGCCACCTTCGAATAACGCGTTCGATGATCTACCACTGAGCTACCACGACAGCTATCTTCCCAGCCACATTATTGGGTATCTGTGTCAATTTAAACGTGGGAGTGTCAGTCAGCGCCCCTAGTAGCCATGGCGGCGAGCGTGGCACACTCCTTATGAGCCTGCTTGGTGTCACGTAGCACGTGAACATATTGCTAACTGGCAGCTGACCAATAGTCCACCATATACAAACTAGAGGCACCAAGTCGGCCAGTACGAGACCCTCGTTAATGAATAAGGGAAACAAGTGTAAACATGAGAGCTCGTGTTTCGTGGTGTACACAATAATAATGAGATATACCAGACAATATTTTCAACGAAGGTACAGGGTAAGTTACTAGGCTAACTGTAATGCAAATGAGAAGAAAAGTGGTTGAAAAGATACCTTGCCGTGGACAGGATTCAAACCGGCGACCTTTGAATAACGCGTTCGATGGTCTACCACTGAGCTAATATGACAGCCATCCTCCCAGGCACTTTATTGGGTATCTATGTCAATTTAAACGTGAGAGTGTCAGTCAGCGCCACTAGTAGCCAGGGCGGCGAGCGTGGCACACTCCTTATGAGCCTGTTTGGCGTCACGTAGCACGTGAACATATTGCTAACTGGCAGCTGACCAATAGTCCACCGTATACAACCTAGAGGCACCAAGTCTGCCAGTACGAGACCCTCGGTAATGAATGAGGGAAACAAGTGTAAACTTAACGGCTCGTTTTTCGTGTTTTACACAATAATACTGAGATCTAATGGACAATAATGCCAACGATGGCACAGGGTAAGTTATTAGGCCAACTGAAATGTAAAGGGGAAGAAAGAAAAGTGGGTGAAAAGATACTTTGCCGTGGACAGGATCCCAACCTGCGACCTTCGAATAACGCGTTCGATGCTCTATCACTGAGCTACCACGACAGCCATCTTCCCAGCCACTTTATTGGGTATCTATGTCAATTTGAACGTGGGAGTGTCAGTCAGCGCCCCTAGTAGCCATGGCGGCGAGGGTGGCACACTCCTTATGAGCCTGCTTGGTGTCACGTAGCACGTGAACATATTTCTAACTGGCAGCTGACCAATTGTCCACCTTATACAACCTAGAGGCATCAAGTCTGCCAGTACTAGACCCTCATTAATGAATGAGGGAAACAAGTGTAAACTTAACGGCTCGTTTTTAGTGTTTTACGCAATAATATTGAGATCTAACAGACAACAATTCCAACGAAGATACAGGGTAAGCTATTAGGCAAACTGTAATGTAAAGGGGAAGGAAGAAATGTGGGTGAAAAGATACCTTGCCGTGGACAGGATCGGAACTTGCGATCTTCGAATAACGCGTTCGATGCTTTATCACTGAGCTACCACGCCAGCCATCTTTCCAGCCACTTCATTGGGTATCTATGTCAATTTGAATGTGCGAGTGTCAGTCAGCGCCCCTATTAGCCATGGCGGCGAGCGTTTTACATTCCTTATGCGTCTGTTTGGAGTCACGTAGCACGTGAACATATTGCTAACTGGTAGCTGACCAATAGTTCACCGTATACAATCTAGAGGCACCAAGTCTGCCAGTACGAGAACCTCGTTAATGAATAAGGGAAACAAGTGTAAACCTAAGGGCTCGTTTTTCGTGTTTTACACAACATTAATGAGATCTAACAGACAATAATGCCAACGAAGGTACAGGGTAAGTTATTAGGCCACCTGTAATGTAAAGGAGAAGAAAGAAAAAGGGGTGAAAAGATACCTTGCCTTGGACAGGATCCGTACCTGCGACCTTCGAATAACGCGTTCGATGCTCTATCACTGAGCTACCACGACAGCCATCTTGCCAGCCACTTTATTGGGTATCTATGTCAATTTGAACGTGGGAGTGTCAGTCAGTGCCCCTAGTAGCCATGGCGGTGAGCGTGGCACACTCCTTATGAGCCTGTTTGGCGTCACGTAGCACGTGAACATATTAACAACTGGCAGCTGACCAATTGTCTACTGTATAGAACCTAGAGGCATCAAGTCTGCCAGTACGAGACCCTCGTTAATGAATGAGGGAAACAAGTGTAAACTTAACGGCTCGTTTTTAGTGTTTTACGCAATAATATTGAGATCTAACAGACAATAATTCCAACAAAGGTACAGGGTAAGTTATTAGGCCAACTGTAATGTAAACGGGAAGAAAGAAAAGTGGGTGAAAAGATACTTTGCCGTGGACAGCATCCGAACCTGCGACCTTCGAATAACGCGTTCGATGGCCTACCACTGAGCTACCACGACAGCTATCTTCCCAGCCACTTTATTGGGTATCTATGTCAATTGAAACGTGGGAGTGTTAGTCAGCACTAATAGTAGCCATGGCGGCGAGCGTTTTACTCACCTTTTGAGCATGTTTGGCATCACATAGCACGTGAACATATTGCTAACTGGCAGCTGACCCATAGTCCACCGTATACAATCTAGAGGCACCAAGTCGGCCAGTACGAGACCCTCGTTAATGAATAAGGGAAACATGTGTAAAGCTAAGGGCTCGTTTTTCGTGTTTTACACAACAATAATGAGATATAACAGACAATAATGCCAATGAAGGACCAGGGTAAGTTATTAGGCCAAATGTAATGTAAATGACAAGAAAGAAAAGTGAGTGAAAAGATACCTTGCCGTAGACAGGATTCGAACCTGCGACCTTCGAATAACGCGTTCGATGGTCTACCACTGAGCTACCATGACAGCCATCTTCCCAGCCACTTTATTGTGTATCTATGTCAACCAACTTAAACGTGGGAGTGTCAGTCAGCGCCTCTAGTAGCCATGGCTGCGAGCGTGGCACACTCCTTATGAGCCTGTTTGGCGCCACGATGCACGTGAACATATTGCTAACTGGCAGCTGACCAATAGTCTACCGTATACAACCTAGAGGCATCAAGTCTGCCAGTACGAGGCCCTCGTTAATGAATGAGGGAAACAAGTGTAAACTTAACGGCTCGTTGTCAGTGTTTTACGCAATAATAGTGAGATCTAACAGACAATAATTCCAACGAAGGTACAGGGTAAGTTATTAGGCCAACTGTAATGTAAATGACAAGAAAGAAAAGTGGGTGAAAAGATACCTTGCCGTGGACAGGATTCGAACCGGCGACCTTCGAATAACGCGTTCGATGGTCTACCACTGAGCTACCATGACAGCCATCTTCCCAGCCACTTTATTGTGTATCTATGTCAACCAACTTAAACGTGGGAGTGTCAGTCAGCGCCTGTAGTAGCCATGGCTGCGAGCGTGGCACACTCCTTATGAGCCTGTTTGGCGCCACGTAGCACGTGAACATATTGCTAACTGGCAGCTGACCAGTAGTCTACCGTATACAACCTAGAGGCATCAAGTCTGCCAGTACGAGGCCCTCGTTAATGAATGAGGGAAACAAGTGTAAACTTAACGGCTCGTTGTCAGTGTTTTACGCAATAATAGTGAGATCTAACAGACAATAATTCCAACGAAGGTACAGGGTAAGTTATTAGGCCAACTGTTGTGTAAAGGGGAAGAAAGAAAAGTGGGTGAAAAGATACTTTGCCGTGGACAGGATCCGAACCTGCCACCTTCGAATAACGCGTTCGATGATCTACCACTGAGCTACCACGACAGCTATCTTCCCAGCCACATTATTGGGTATCTGTGTCAATTTAAACGTGGGAGTGTCAGTCAGCGCCCCTAGTAGCCATGGCGGCGAGCGTGGCACACTCCTTATGAGCCTGCTTGGTGTCACGTAGCACGTGAACATATTGCTAACTGGCAGCTGACCAATAGTCCACCATATACAAACTAGAGGCACCAAGTCGGCACGTACGAGACCCTCGTTAATGAATAAGGGAAACAAGTGTAAACCTAAGGGCTCGTTTTTCGTGTTTTACACAACATTAATGAGATCTAACAGACAATAATGCCAACGAAGGTACAGGGTAAGTTATTAGGCCAACTGTAATGTAAAGGAGAAGAAAGAAAAGTGGGTGAAAAGATACCTTGCCTTGGACAGGATCCGTACCCTCGACCTTCGAATAACGCGTTCGATGCTCTATCACTGAGCTACCACGACAGCCATCTTCCCAGCCACTTTATTGGGTATCTATGTCAATTTGAACGTGGGAGTGTCAGTCAGCGCCCCTAGTAGCCATGGTGGCGAGCGTGGCACACTCCTTATGAGCCTGCTTGGTGTCATGTAGCACGTGAACATATTTCTAACTGGCAGCTGACCAATAGTCCACCTTATACAACCTAGAGGCATCAAGTCTGCCAGTACTAGACCCTCGTTAATGAATGAGGGAAACAAGTGTAAACTTAACGGCTCGTTTTTAGTGTTTTACGCAATAATATTGAGATTTAACAGACAACAATTCCAACGAAGATACAGGGTAAGCTATTAGGCAAACTGTAATGTAAAGGGGAAGAAAGAAATGTGGGTGAAAAGATACCTTGCCGTGGACAGGATCGGAACTTGCGACCTTCGAATAACGCGTTCGATGGTCTACCACGGAGCTACCATGACAGCCATCTTCCCAGCCACTTTATTGTGTATCTATGTCAACCAACTTAAACGTGGGAGTGTCAGTCAGCGCCTCTAGTAGCCATGGCTGCGAGCGTGGCACACTCCTTATGAGCCTGTTTGGCGTCACGTAGCACGTCAACATATTGCTAACTGGCAGCTGACCAATAGTCTACCGTATACAACCTAGAGGCATCAAGTCTGCCAGTACGAGACCCTCGTTAATGAATGAGGGAAACAAGTGTAAACTTAACGGCTCGTTTTCAGTGTTTTACGCAATAATAGTGAGATCTAACAGACAATAATTCCAACGAAGGTACAGGGTAAGTTATTAGGCCAACTGTAATGTAAAGGGGAAGAAAGAAAAGTGGGTGAAAAGATACTTTGCCGTGGAGAGGATCCGAACCTGCCACCTTCGAATAACGCGTTCGATGAGCTACCACTGAGCTACCACGACAGCTATATTCCCAGCCACATTATTGGGTATCTGTGTCAATTTAAACGTGGGAGTGTCAGTCAGCGCCCCTAGTAGCCATGGCGGCGAGCGTGGCAAATTCCTTATGAGCCTGCTTGGTGTCACGTAGCACGTGAACATATTGCTAACTGGCAGCTGACCAATAGTCCACCGTATACAATCTAGAGGCACCAAGTGCCAGTACGAGACCCTCGTTAATGAATAAGGGAAACATGTGTAAAGCTAAGGGCTCGTTTTTCGTGTTTTACACAACAATAATGAGATCTAACAGACAATAATGCCAACGAAGGTACAGGGTAAGTGACTAGGCCAACTGTAATGTAAATGAGAAGAAAAGTGGGTGAAAAGATACCTTGCCGTGGACGGGATTCAAACCTGCGACCTTCGAATAACGCGTTCGATGCTCTATCACTAAGCTACTACGACAGCCATCTTCCCAGCCACTTTATTGGGTATCTATGTCAATTTGAACGTGGGAGTGTCAGTCAGCGCCACTAGTAGCCATGGCGGCGAGCGTGGCACACTCCTTATGAGCCTGTTTGGTGTCACGTAGCACGTGAACATATTGCTAACAGGCAGCTGACCAATAGTCCACCATATACAAACTAGAGGCACCAAGTCGGCCAGTACGAGACCCTCGTTAATGAATAAGGGAAACAAGTGTAAACATGAGAGCTCGTGTTTCGTGGTGTACACAATAATAATGAGATATACCAGACAATATTTTCAACGAAGGTACAGGGTAAGTTACTAGGCTAACTGTAATGTAAATGAGAAGAAAAGTGGTTGAAAAGATACCTTGCCGTGGACAGGATCAAAACCGGCGACCTTTGAATAACGCGTTCGATGGTCTACCACTGAGCTAATATGACAGCCATCCTCCCAGGCACTTTATTGGGTATCTATGTCAATTTAAACGTGAGAGTGTCAGTCAGCGCCACTAGTAGCCAGGGCGGCGAGCGTGGCACACTCCTTATGAGCCTGTTTGGCGTCACGTAGCACGTTAACATATTGCTCACTGGCAGCTGACCAATAGTCCTCCGTATACAACCTAGAGGCACCAAGTCTGCCAGTACGAGAACCTCGTTAATGAATAAGGGAAACAAGTGTAAACCTAAGGGCTCGTTTTTCGTGTTTTACACAACATTAATGAGATCTAACAGACAATAATGCCAACGAAGGTACAGGGTAAGTTATTAGGCCACCTGTAATGTAAAGGAGAAGAAAGAAAAAGGGGTGAAAAGATACCTTGCCTTGGACAGGATCCGTACCTGCGACCTTCGAATAACGCGTTCGATGCTCTATCACTGAGCTACCACGACAGCCATCTTGCCAGCCACTTTATTGGGTATCTATGTCAATTTGAACGTGGGAGTGTCAGTCAGCGCCCCTAGTAGCCATGGCGGTGAGCGTGGCACACTCCTTATGAGCCTGTTTGGCGTCACGTAGCACGTGAACATATTAACAACTGGCAGCTGACCAATTGTCTACTGTATAGAACCTAGAGGCATCAAGTCTGCCAGTACGAGACCCTCGTTAATGAATGAGGGAAACAAGTGTAAACTTAACGGCTCGTTTTTAGTGTTTTACGCAATAATATTGAGATCTAACAGACAATAATTCCAACAAAGGTACAGGGTAAGTTATTAGGCCAACTGTAATGTAAACGGGAAGAAAGAAAAGTGGGTGAAAAGATACTTTGCCGTGGACAGCATCCGAACCTGCGACCTTCGAATAACGCGTTCGATGGCCTACCACTGAGCTACCACGACAGCTATCTTCCCAGCCACTTTATTGGGTATCTATGTCAATTGAAACGTGGGAGTGTTAGTCAGCACTAATAGTAGCCATGGCGGCGAGCGTTTTACTCACCTTTTGAGCATGTTTGGCATCACATAGCACGTGAACATATTGCTAACTGGCAGCTGACCCATAGTCCACCGTATACAATCTAGATGCACCAAGTCGGCCAGTACGAGACCCTCGTTAATGAATAAGGGAAACATGTGTAAAGCTAAGGGCTCGTTTTTCGTGTTTTACACAACAATAATGAGATATAACAGACAATAATGCCAATGAAGGACCAGGGTAAGTTATTAGGCCAAATGTAATGTAAATGACAAGAAAGAAAAGTGAGTGAAAAGATACCTTGCCGTGGACAGGATTCGAACCTGCGACCTTCGAATAACGCGTTCGATGGTCTACCACTGAGCTACCATGACAGCCATCTTCCCAGCCACTTTATTGTGTATCTATGTCAACCAACTTAAACGTGGGAGTGTCAGTCAGCGCCTCTAGTAGCCATGGCTGCGAGCGTGGCACACTCCTTATGAGCCTGTTTGGCGCCACGATGCACGTGAACATATTGCTAACTGGCAGCTGACCAATAGTCTACCGTATACAACCTAGAGGCATCAAGTCTGCCAGTACGAGGCCCTCGTTAATGAATGAGGGAAACAAGTGTAAACTTAACGGCTCGTTGTCAGTGTTTTACGCAATAATAGTGAGATCTAACAGACAATAATTCCAACGAAGGTACAGGGTAAGTTATTAGGCCAACTGTAATGTAAATGACAAGAAAGAAAAGTGGGTGAAAAGATACCTTGCCGTGGACAGGATTCGAACCGGCGACCTTCGAATAACGCGTTCGATGGTCTACCACTGAGCTACCACGACAGCCATCTTCCCAGCTACTTTGTTGTGTATCTATGTCAACCAACTAAAACGTGAGAGTGTCAGTCAGCGCCTCTAGTAGCCATGGCGGCGAGCGTGGCACACTCCTTATGAGCCTGTTTGGCGTCACGTAGCACGTGAACATATTGCTAACTGGCAGCTGACCAATAGTCTACCATATACAACATATAGGCGTCAAGTCTGCCAGTACGAGAACCTCGTTAATGAATGAGGGAAACAAGTGTAAACCTAAGGGCTCGTTTTTCGTGTTTTACACAACATTAATGAGATCTAACAGACAATAATGCCAACGAAGGTACAGGGTAAGTTATTAGGCCAACTGTAATGTAAAGGAGAAGAAAGAAAAGTGGGTGAAAAGATACCTTGCCTTGGACAGGATCCGTACCCTCGACCTTCGAATAACGCGTTCGATGCTCTATCACTGAGCTACCACGACAGCCATCTTCCCAGCCACTTTATTGGGTATCTATGTCAATTTGAACGTGGGAGTGTCAGTCAGCGCCCCTAGTAGCCATGGTGGCGAGCGTGGCACACTCCTTATGAGCCTGCTTGGTGTCATGTAGCACGTGAACATATTTCTAACTGGCAGCTGACCAATAGTCCACCTTATACAACCTAGAGGCATCAAGTCTGCCAGTACTAGACCCTCGTTAATGAATGAGGGAAACAAGTGTAAACTTAACGGCTCGTTTTTAGTGTTTTACGCAATAATATTGAGATTTAACAGACAACAATTCCAACGAAGATACAGGGTAAGCTATTAGGCAAACTGTAATGTAAAGGGGAAGAAAGAAATGTGGGTGAAAAGATACCTTGCCGTGGACAGGATCGGAACTTGCGACCTTCGAATAACGCGTTCGATGGTCTACCACGGAGCTACCATGACAGCCATCTTCCCAGCCACTTTATTGTGTATCTATGTCAACCAACTTAAACGTGGAGTGTCAGTCAGCGCCTCTAGTAGCCATGGCTGCGAGCGTGGCACACTCCTTATGAGCCTGTTTGGCGTCACGTAGCACGTGAACATATTGCTAACTGGCAGCTGACCAATAGTCTACCGTATACAACCTAGAGGCATCAAGTCTGCCAGTACGAGACCCTCGTTAATGAATGAGGGAAACAAGTGTAAACTTAACGGCTCGTTTTCAGTGTTTTACGCAATAATAGTGAGATCTAACAGACAATAATTCCAACGAAGGTACAGGGTAAGTTATTAGGCCAACTGTAATGTAAAGGGGAAGAAAGAAAAGTGGGTGAAAAGATACTTTGCCGTGGAGAGGATCCGAACCTGCCACCTTCGAATAACGCGTTCGATGAGCTACCACTGAGCTACCACGACAGCTATATTCCCAGCCACATTATTGGGTATCTGTGTCAATTTAAACGTGGGAGTGTCAGTCAGCGCCCCTAGTAGCCATGGCGGCGAGCGTGGCAAATTCCTTATGAGCCTGCTTGGTGTCACGTAGCACGTGAACATATTGCTAACTGGCAGCTGACCAATAGTCCACCGTATACAATCTAGAGGCACCAAGTGCCAGTACGAGACCCTCGTTAATGAATAAGGGAAACATGTGTAAAGCTAAGGGCTCGTTTTTCGTGTTTTACACAACAATAATGAGATCTAACAGACAATAATGCCAACGAAGGTACAGGGTAAGTGACTAGGCCAACTGTAATGTAAATGAGAAGAAAAGTGGGTGAAAAGATACCTTGCCGTGGACGGGATTCAAACCTGCGACCTTCGAATAACGCGTTCGATGCTCTATCACTAAGCTACTACGACAGCCATCTTCCCAGCCACTTTATTGGGTATCTATGTCAATTTGAACGTGGGAGTGTCAGTCAGCGCCACTAGTAGCCATGGCGGCGAGCGTGGCACACTCCTTATGAGCCTGTTTGGTGTCACGTAGCACGTGAACATATTGCTAACAGGCAGCTGACCAATAGTCCACCATATACAAACTAGAGGCACCAAGTCGGCCAGTACGAGACCCTCGTTAATGAATAAGGGAAACAAGTGTAAACATGAGAGCTCGTGTTTCGTGGTGTACACAATAATAATGAGATATACCAGACAATATTTTCAACGAAGGTACAGGGTAAGTTACTAGGCTAACTGTAATGTAAATGAGAAGAAAAGTGGTTGAAAAGATACCTTGCCGTGGACAGGATCAAAACCGGCGACCTTTGAATAACGCGTTCGATGGTCTACCACTGAGCTAATATGACAGCCATCCTCCCAGGCACTTTATTGGGTATCTATGTCAATTTAAACGTGAGAGTGTCAGTCAGCGCCACTAGTAGCCAGGGCGGCGAGCGTGGCACACTCCTTATGAGCCTGTTTGGCGTCACGTAGCACGTTAACATATTGCTCACTGGCAGCTGACCAATAGTCCTCCGTATACAACCTAGAGGCACCAAGTCTGCCAGTACGAGACCCTCGTTAATGAATGAGGGAAACAAGTGTAAACTTAAAGGCTCGTTTTTCGTGTTTTACACAATAATACTGAGATCTAATGGACAATAATGCCAACGATGACACAGGGTAAGTTATTAGGCCAACTGAAATGTAAAGGGGAAGAAAGAAAAGTGGGTGAAAAGATACTTTGCCGTGGACAGGATCCCAACCTGCGACCTTCGATAAACGCGTTCGATGCTCTATCACTGAGCTACCACGACAGCCATCTTCCCAGCCACTTTATTGGGTATCTATGTCAATTTGAACGTGGGAGTGTCAGTCAGCGCCCCTAGTAGCCATGGCGGCGAGCGTGGCACACTCCTTATGAGCCTGCTTGGCGTCACGTAGCACGTGAACATATTAACAACTGGCAGCTGACCAATTGTCTACTGTATAGAACCTAGATGCATCAAGTCTGCCAGTACGAGACCCTCGTTAATGAATGAGGGAAACAAGTGTAAACTTAACGGCTCGTTTTTAGTGTTTTACGCAATAATATTGAGATCTAACAGACAATAATTCCAACAAAGGTACAGGGTAAGTTATTAGGCCAACTGTAATGTAAACGGGAAGAAAGAAAAGTGGGTGAAAAGATACTTTGCCGTGGACAGCATCCGAACCTGCGACCTTCGAATAACGCGTTCGATGGCCTACCACTGAGCTACCACGACAGCTATCTTTCCAGCCACTTTATTGGGTATCTATGTCAATTGAAACGTGGGAGTGTTAGTCAGCACTAATAGTAGCCATGGCGGCGAGCGTTTTACTCACCTTTTGAGCATGTTTGGCATCACATAGCACGTGAACATATTGCTAACTGGCAGCTGACCCATAGTCCACCGTATACAATCTAGAGGCACCAAGTCGGCCAGTACGAGACCCTCGTTAATGAATAAGGGAAACATGTGTAAAGCTAAGGGCTCGTTTTTCGTGTTTTACACAACAATATTGAGATATAACAGACAATAATGCCAACGAAGGACCAGGGTAAGTTATTAGGCCAAATGTAATGTAAATGACAAGAAAGAAAAGTGAGTGAAAAGATACCTTGCCGTGGACAGGATTCGAACCTGCGACCTTCGAATAACGCGTTCGATGGTCTACCACTGAGCTACCATGACAGCCATCTTCCGAGCCACTTTATTGTGTATCTATGTCAACCAACTTAAACGTGGGAGTGTCAGTCAGCGCCTGTAGTAGCCATGGCTGCGAGCGTGGCACACTCCTTATGAGCCTGTTTGGCGCCACGTAGCACGTGAACATATTGCTAACTGGCAGCTGACCAGTAGTCTACCGTATACAACCTAGAGGCATCAAGTCTGCCAGTACGAGGCCCTCGTTAATGAATGAGGGAAACAAGTGTAAACTTAACGGCTCGTTGTCAGTGTTTTACGCAATAATAGTGAGATCTAACAGACAATAATTCCAACGAAGGTACAGGGTAAGTTATTAGGCCAACTGTTGTGTAAAGGGGAAGAAAGAAAAGTGGGTGAAAAGATACTTTGCCGTGGACAGGATCCGAACCTGCCACCTTCGAATAACGCGTTCGATGATCTACCACTGAGCTACCACGACAGCTATCTTCCCAGCCACATTATTGGGTATCTGTGTCAATTTAAACGTGGGAGTGTCAGTCAGCGCCCCTAGTTGCCATGGCGGCGAGCGTGGCACACTCCTTATGAGCCTGCTTGGTGTCACGTAGCACGTGAACATATTGCTAACTGGCAGCTGACCAATAGTCCACCATATACAAACTAGAGGCACCAAGTCGGCCAGTACGAGACCCTCGTTAATGAATAAGGGAAACAAGTGTAAACATGAGAGCTCGTGTTTCGTGGTGTACACAATAATAATGAGATATACCAGACAATATTTTCAACGAAGGTACAGGGTAAGTTACTAGGCTAACTGTAATGCAAATGAGAAGAAAAGTGGTTGAAAAGATACCTTGCCGTGGACAGGATTCAAACCGGCGACCTTTGAATAACGCGTTCGATGGTCTACCACTGAGCTAATATGACAGCCATCCTCCCAGGCACTTTATTGGGTATCTATGTCAATTTAAACGTGAGAGTGTCAGTCAGCGCCACTAGTAGCCAGGGCGGCGAGCGTGGCACACTCCTTATGAGCCTGTTTGGCGTCACGTAGCACGTGAACATATTGCTAACTGGCAGCTGACCAATAGTCCACCGTATACAACCTAGAGGCACCAAGTCTGCCAGTACGAGACCCTCGGTAATGAATGAGGGAAACAAGTGTAAACTTAACGGCTCGTTTTTCGTGTTTTACACAATAATTCTGAGATCTAATGGACAATAATGCCAACGATGGCACAGGGTAAGTTATTAGGCCAACAGAAATGTAAAGGGGAAGAAAGAAAAGTGGGTGAAAAGATACTTTGCCGTGGACAGGATCCCAACCTGCGACCTTCGAATAACGCGTTCGATGCTCTATCACTGAGCTACCACGACAGCCATCTTCCCAGCCACTTTATTGGGTATCTATGTCAATTTGAACGTGGGAGTGTCAGTCAGCGCCCCTAGTAGCCATGGCGGCGAGGGTGGCACACTCCTTATGAGCCTGCTTGGTGTCACGTAGCACGTGAACATATTTCTAACTGGCAGCTGACCAATTGTCCACCTTATACAACCTAGAGGCATCAAGTCTGCCAGTACTAGACCCTCAATAATGAATGAGGGAAACAAGTGTAAACTTAACGGCTCGTTTTTAGTGTTTTACGCAATAATATTGAGATCTAACAGACAACAATTCCAACGAAGATACAGGGTAAGCTATTAGGCAAACTGTAATGTAAAGGGGAAGGAAGAAATGTGGGTGAAAAGATACCTTGCCGTGGACAGGATCGGAACTTGCGATCTTCGAATAACGCGTTCGATGCTTTATCACTGAGCTACCACGCCAGCCATCTTTCCAGCCACTTCATTGGGTATCTATGTCAATTTGAATGTGCGAGTGTCAGTCAGCGCCCCTAGTAGCCATGGCGGCGAGCGTTTTACATTCCTTATGCGTCTGTTTGGAGTCACGTAGCACGTGAACATATTGCTAACTGGTAGCTGACCAATAGTTCACCGTATACAATCTAGAGGCACCAAGTCTGCCAGTACGAGAACCTCGTTAATGAATAAGGGAAACAAGTGTAAACCTAAGGGCTCGTTTTTCGTGTTTTACACAACATTAATGAGATCTAACAGACAATAATGCCAACGAAGGTACAGGGTAAGTTATTAGGCCACCTGTAATGTAAAGGAGAAGAAAGAAAAAGGGGTGAAAAGATACCTTGCCTTGGACAGGATCCGTACCTGCGACCTTCGAATAACGCGTTCGATGCTCTATCACTGAGCTACCACGACAGCCATCTTGCCAGCCACTTTATTGGGTATCTATGTCAATTTGAACGTGGGAGTGTCAGTCAGCGCCCCTAGTAGCCATGGCGGCGAGCGTGGCACACTCCTTATGAGCCTGTTTGGCGTCACGTAGCACGTGAACATATTAACAACTGGCAGCTGACCAATTGTCTACTGTATAGAACCTAGAGGCATCAAGTCTGCCAGTACGAGACCCTCGTTAATGAATGAGGGAAACAAGTGTAAACTTAACGGCTCGTTTTTAGTGTTTTACGCAATAATATTGAGATCTAACAGACAATAATTCCAACAAAGGTACAGGGTAAGTTATTAGGCCAACTGTAATGTAAACGGGAAGAAAGAAAAGTGGGTGAAAAGATACTTTGCCGTGGACAGCATCCGAACCTGCGACCTTCGAATAACGCGTTCGATGGCCTACCACTGAGCTACCACGACAGCTATCTTCCCAGCCACTTTATTGGGTATCTATGTCAATTGAAACGTGGGAGTGTTAGTCAGCACTAACAGTAGCCATGGCGGCGAGCGTTTTACTCACCTTTTGAGCATGTTTGGCATCACATAGCACGTGAACATATTGCTAACTGGCAGCTGACCCATGGTCCACCGTATACAATCTAGAGGCACCAAGTCGGCCAGTACGAGACCCTCGTTAATGAATAAGGGAAACATGTGTAAAGCTAAGGGCTCGTTTTTCGTGTTTTACACAACAATAATGAGATATAACAGACAATAATGCCAATGAAGGACCAGGGTAAGTTATTAGGCCAAATGTAATGTAAATGACAAGAAAGAAAAGTGAGTGAAAAGATACCTTGCCGTGGACAGGATTCGAACCTGCGACCTTCGAATAACGCGTTCGATGGTCTACCACTGAGCTACCATGACAGCCATCTTCCCAGCCACTTTATTGTGTATCTATGTCAACCAACTTAAACGTGGGAGTGTCAGTCAGCGCCTCTAGTAGCCATGGCTGCGAGCGTGGCACACTCCTTATGAGCCTGGTTGGCGCCACGATGCACGTGAACATATTGCTAACTGGCAGCTGACCAATAGTCTACCGTATACAACCTAGAGGCATCAAGTCTGCCAGTACGAGGCCCTCGTTAATGAATGAGGGAAACAAGTGTAAACTTAACGGCTCGTTGTCAGTGTTTTACGCAATAATAGTGAGATCTAACAGACAATAATTCCAACGAAGGTACAGGGTAAGTTATTAGGCCAACTGTAATGTAAAGGGGAAGAAAGAAAAGTGGGTGAAAAGATACTTTGCCGTGGACAGGATCCGAACCTGCCACCTTCGAATAACGCGTTCGATGATCTACCACTGAGCTACCACGACAGCTATCTTCCCAGCCACATTATTGGGTATCTGTGTCAATTTAAACGTGGGAGTGTCAGTCAGCGCCCCTAGTAGCCATGGCGGCGAGCGTGGCACACTCCTTATGAGCCTGCTTGGTGTCACGTAGCACGTGAACATATTGCTAACTGGCAGCTGACCAATAGTCCACCATATACAAACTAGAGGCACCAAGTCGGCCAGTACGAGACCCTCGTTAACGAATAAGGGAAACAAGTGTAAACATGAGAGCTCGTGTTTCGTGGTGTACACAATAATAATGAGATATACCAGACAATATTTTCAACGAAGGTACAGGGTAAGTTACTAGGCTAACTGTAATGCAAATGAGAAGAAAAGTGGTTGAAAAGATACCTTGCCGTGGACAGGATTCAAACCGGCGACCTTTGAATAACGCGTTCGATGGTCTACCACTGAGCAAATATGACAGCCATCCTCCCAGGCACTTTATTGGGTATCTATGTCAATTTAAACGTGAGAGTGTCAGTGAGCGCCACTAGTAGCCAGGGCGGCGAGCGTGGCACACTCCTTATGAGCCTGTTTGGCGTCACGTAGCACGTGAACATATTGCTAACTGGCAGCTGACCAATAGTCCACCGTATACAACCTAGAGGCACCAAGTCTGCCAGTACGAGACCCTCGGTAATGAATGAGGGAAACAAGTGTAAACTTAACGGCTCGTTTTTCGTGTTTTACACAATAATAATGAGATATAACAGACAATAATGCCAACGAAGGACCAGGGTAAGTTATTAGGCCAAATGTAATGTAAATGACAAGAAAGAAAAGTGGGTGAAAAGATACCTTGCCGTGGACAGGATTCGAAACGGCGACCTTCGAATAACGCGTTCGATGGTCTACCACTGAGCTACCACGACAGCCATCTTCCCAGCTACTTTGTTGTGTATCTATGTCAACCAACTAAAACGTGAGAGTGTCAGTCAGCGCCTCTAGTAGCCATGGCGGCGAGCGTGGCACACTCCTTATGAGCCTGTTTGGTGTCACGTAGCACGTGAACATATTAACAACTGGCAGCTGACGAATTGTCTACTGTATAGAACCTAGAGGCATCAAGTCTGCCAGTACGAGACCCTCGTTAATGAATGAGGGAAACAAGTGTAAACTTAACGGCTCGTTTTTAGTGTTTTACGCAATAATATTGAGATCTAACAGACAATAATTCCAACAAAGGTACAAGGTAAGTTATTAGGCCAACTGTAATGTAAACGGGAAGAAAGAAAAGTGGGTGAAAAGATACTTTGCCGTGGACAGCATCCGAACCTGCGACCTTCGAATAACGCGTTCGATGGCCTACCACTGAGCTAACACGACAGCTAACTTCCCAGCCACTTTATTGGGTATCTATGTGAATTGAAACGTGGAAGTGTTAGCCAGCACTAATAGTAGCCATGGCGGCGAGCGTTTTACTCACCTTTTGAGCATGTTTGGCATCACATAGCACGTGAACATATTGCTAACTGGCAGCTGACCCATAGTCCACCGTATACAATCTAGAGGCACCAAGTCGGCCAGTACGAGACCCTCGTTTAATGAATAAGGGAAACATGTGTAAAGCTGAGGGCTCGTTTTTCGTGTTTTACACAACAATATTGAGATATAACAGACAATAATGCCAACGAAGGACCAGGGTAAGTTATTAGGCCAAATGTAATGTAAATGACAAGAAAGAAAAGTGAGTGAAAAGATACCTTGCCGTGGACAGGATTCGAACCTGCGACCTTCGAATAACGCGTTCGATGGTCTACCACTGAGCTACCATGACAGCCATCTTCCCAGCCACTTTATTGTGTATTTATGTCAACCAACTTAAACGTGGGAGTGTCAGTCAGCGCCTCTAGTAGCCATGGCTGCGAGCGTGGCACACTCCTTATGAGCCTGTTTGGCGCCACGTAGCACGTGAACATATTGCTAACTGGCAGCTGACCAATAGTCTACCGTATACAACCTAGAGGCATCAAGTCTGCCAGTACAAGGCCCTCGTTAATGAATGAGGGAAACAAGTGTAAACTTAACGGCTCGTTATCAGTGTTTTACGCAATAATAGTGAGATCTAACAGACAATAATTCCAACGAAGGTACAGGGTAAGTTATTAGGCCAACTGTTGTGTAAAGGGGAAGAAAGAAAAGTGGGTGAAAAGATACTTTGCCGTGGACCGGATCCGAACCTGCCACCTTCGAATAACGCGTTCGATGATCTACCACTGAGCTACCACGACAGCTATCTTCCCAGCCACATTATTGGGTATCTGCGTCAATTTAAACGTGGGAGTGTCAGTCAGCGCCCCTAGTAGCCATGGCGGCGAGCGTGGCACACTCCTTATGAGCCTGCTTGGTGTCACGTAGCACGTGAACATATTGCTAACTGGCAGCTGACCAATAGTCCACCATATACAAACTAGAGGCACCAAGTTGGCCAGTACGAGACCCTCGTTAATGAATAAGGGAAACAAGTGTAAACATGAGAGCTCGTGTTTCGTGGTGTACACAATAATAATGAGATATACCAGACAATATTTTCAACGAAGGTACAGGGTAAGTTACTAGGCTAACTGTAATGCAAATGAGAAGAAAAGTGGTTGAAAAGATACCTTGCCGTGGACAGGATTCAAACCGGCGACCTTTGAATAACGCGTTCGATGGTCTACCACTGAGCTAATATGACAGCCATCCTCCCAGGCACTTTATTGGGTATCTATGTCAATTTAAACGTGAGAGTGTCAGTCAGCGCCACTAGTAGCCAGGGCGGCGAGCGTGGCACACTCCTTATGAGCCTGTTTGGCGTCACGTAGCACGTGAACATATTTCTAACTGGCAGCTGACCAATAGTCCACCTTATACAACCTAGAGGCATCAAGTCTGCCAGTACTAGACCCTCGTTAATGAATGAGGGAAACAAGTGTAAACTTAACGGCTCGTTTTTAGTGTTTTACGCAATAATATTGAGATTTAACAGACAACAATTGCAACGAAGATACAGGGTAAGCTATTAGGCAAACTGTAATGTAAAGGGGAAGAAAGAAATGTGGGTGAAAAGATACCTTGCCGTGGACAGGATCGGAACTTGCGACCTTCGAATAACGCGTTCGATGGTCTACCACGGAGCTACCATGACAGCCATCTTCCCAGCCACTTTATTGTGTATCTATGTCAACCAACTTAAACGTGGGAGTGTCAGTCAGCGCCTCTAGTAGCCATGGCTGCGAGCGTGGCACACTCCTTATGAGCCTGTTTGGCGTCACGTAGCACGTGAACATATTGCTAACTGGCAGCTGACCAATAGTCTACCGTATACAACCTAGAGGCATCAAGTCTGCCAGTACGAGACCCTCGTTAATGAATGAGGGAAACAAGTGTAAACTTAACGGCTCGTTTTCAGTGTTTTACGCAATAATAGTGAGATCTAACAGACAATAATTCCAACGAAGGTACAGGGTAAGTTATTAGGCCAACTGTAATGTAAAGGGGAAGAAAGAAAAGTGGGTGAAAAGATACTTTGCCGTGGAGAGGATCCGAACCTGCCACCTTCGAATAACGCGTTCGATCAGCTACCACTGAGCTACCACGACAGCTATATTCCCAGCCACATTATTGGGTATCTGTGTCAATTTAAACGTGGGAGTGTCAGTCAGCGCCCCTAGTAGCCATGGCGGCGAGCGTGGCACATTCCTTATGAGCCTGCTTGGTGTCACGTAGCACGTGAACATATTGCTAACTGGCAGCTGACCAATAGTCCACCGTATACAATCTAGAGGCACCAAGTGCCAGTACGAGACCCTCGTTAATGAATAAGGGAAACATGTGTAAAGCTAAGGGCTCGTTTTTCGTGTTTTACACAACAATAATGAGATCTAACAGACAATAATGCCAACGAAAGTACAGGGTAAGTGACTAGGCCAACTGTAATGTAAATGAGAAGAAAAGTGGGTGAAAAGATACCTTGCCGTGGACGGGATTCAAACCTGCGACCTTCGAATAACGCGTTCGATGCTCTATCACTAAGCTACTACGACAGCCATCTTCCCAGCCACTTTATTGGGTATCTATGTCAATTTGAACGTGGGAGTGTCAGTCAGCCACACTAGTAGCCATGGCGGCGAGCGTGGCACGCTCCTTATGAGCCTGTTTGGTGTCACGTAGCACGTGAACATATTGCTAACAGGCAGCTGACCAATAGTCCACCATATACAAACTAGAGGCACCAAGTCGGCCAGTACGAGACCCTCGTTAATGAATAAGGGAAACAAGTGTAAACATGAGAGCTCGTGTTTCGTGGTGTACACAATAATAATGAGATATACCAGACAATATTTTCAACGAAGGTACAGGGTAAGTTACTAGGCTAACTGTAATGTAAATGAGAAGAAAAGTGGTTGAAAAGATACCTTGCCGTGGACAGGATCAAAACCGGCGACCTTTGAATAACGCGTTCGATGGTCTACCACTGAGCTAATATGACAGCCATCCTCCCAGGCACTTTATTGGGTATCTATGTCAATTTAAACGTGAGAGTGTCAGTCAGCGCCACTAGTAGCCAGGGCGGCGAGCGTGGCACACTCCTTATGAGCCTGTTTGGCGTCACGTAGCACGTTAACATATTGCTCACTGGCAGCTGACCAATAGTCCTCCGTATACAACCTAGAGGCACCAAGTCTGCCAGTACGAGACCCTCGTTAATGAATGAGGGAAACAAGTGTAAACTTAAAGGCTCGTTTTTCGTGTTTTACACAATAATACTGAGATCTAATGGACAATAATGCCAACGATGACACAGGGTAAGTTATTAGGCCAACTGAAATGTAAAGGGGAAGAAAGAAAAGTGGGTGAAAAGATACTTTGCCGTGGACAGGATCCCAACCTGCGACCTTCGAATAACGCGTTCGATGCTCTATCACTGAGCTACCACGACAGCCATCTTCCCAGCCACTTTATTGGGTATCTATGTCAATTTGAACGTGGGAGTGTCAGTCAGCGCCCCTAGTAGCCATGGCGGCGAGCGTGGCACACTCCTTATGAGCCTGCTTGGCGTCACGTAGCACGTGAACATATTAACAACTGGCAGCTGACCAATTGTCTACTGTATAGAACCTAGATGCATCAAGTCTGCCAGTACGAGACCCTCGTTAATGAATGAGGGAAACAAGTGTAAACTTAACGGCTCGTTTTTAGTGTTTTACGCAATAATATTGAGATCTAACAGACAATAATTCCAACAAAGGTACAGGGTAAGTTATTAGGCCAACTGTAATGTAAACGGGAAGAAAGAAAAGTGGGTGAAAAGATACTTTGCCGTGGACAGCATCCGAACCTGCGACCTTCGAATAACGCGTTCGATGGCCTACCACTGAGCTACCACGACAGCTATCTTTCCAGCCACTTTATTTAGTATCTATGTCAATTGAAACGTGGGAGTGTTAGTCAGCACTAATAGTAGCCATGGCGGCGAGCGTTTTACTCACCTTTTGAGCATGTTTGGCATCACATAGCACGTGAACATATTGCTAACTGGCAGCTGACCCATAGTCCACCGTATACAATCTAGAGGCACCAAGTCGGCCAGTACGAGACCCTCGTTAATGAATAAGGGAAACATGTGTAAAGCTAAGGGCTCGTTTTTCGTGTTTTACACAACAATATTGAGATATAACAGACAATAATGCCAACGAAGGACCAGGGTAAGTTATTAGGCCAAATGTAATGTAAATGACAAGAAAGAAAAGTGAGTGAAAAGATACCTTGCCGTGGACAGGATTCGAACCTGCGACCTTCGAATAACGCGTTCGATGGTCTACCACTGAGCTACCATGACAGCCATCTTACGAGCCACTTTATTGTGTATCTATGTCAACCAACTTAAACGTGGGAGTGTCAGTCAGCGCCTGTAGTAGCCATGGCTGCGAGCGTGGCACACTCCTTATGAGCCTGTTTGGCGCCACGTAGCACGTGAACATATTGCTAACTGGCAGCTGACCAGTAGTCTACCGTATACAACCTAGAGGCATCAAGTCTGCCAGTACGAGGCCCTCGTTAATGAATGAGGGAAACAAGTGTAAACTTAACGGCTCGTTGTCAGTGTTTTACGCAATAATAGTGAGATCTAACAGACAATAATTCCAACGAAGGTACAGGGTAAGTTATTAGGCCAACTGTTGTGTAAAGGGGAAGAAAGAAAAGTGGGTGAAAAGATACTTTGCCGTGGACAGGATCCGAACCTGCCACCTTCGAATAACGCGTTCGATGATCTACCACTGAGCTACCACGACAGCTATCTTCCCAGCCACATTATTGGGTATCTGTGTCAATTTAAACGTGGGAGTGTCAGTCAGCGCCCCTAGTAGCCATGGCGGCGAGCGTGGCACACTCCTTATGAGCCTGCTTGGTGTCACGTAGCACGTGAACATATTGCTAACTGGCAGCTGACCAATAGTCCACCATATACAAACTAGAGGCACCAAGTCGGCCAGTACGAGACCCTCGTTAATGAATAAGGGAAACAAGTGTAAACATGAGAGCTCGTGTTTCGTGGTGTACACAATAATAATGAGATATACCAGACAATATTTTCAACGAAGGTACAGGGTAAGTTACTAGGCTAACTGTAATGCAAATGAGAAGAAAAGTGGTTGAAAAGATACCTTGCCGTGGACAGGATTCAAACCGGCGACCTTTGAATAACGCGTTCGATGGTCTACCACTGAGCTAATATGACAGCCATCCTCCCAGGCACTTTATTGGGTATCTATGTCAATTTAAACGTGAGAGTGTCAGTCAGCGCCACTAGTAGCCAGGGCGGCGAGCGTGGCACACTCCTTATGAGCCTGTTTGGCGTCACGTAGCACGTGAACATATTGCTAACTGGCAGCTGACCAATAGTCCACCGTATACAACCTAGAGGCACCAAGTCTGCCAGTACGAGACCCTCGGTAATGAATGAGGGAAACAAGTGTAAACTTAACGGCTCGTTTTTCGTGTTTTACACAATAATACTGAGATCTAATGGACAATAATGCCAACGATGGCACAGGGTAAGTTATTAGGCCAACTGAAATGTAAAGGGGAAGAAAGAAAAGTGGGTGAAAAGATACTTTGCCGTGGACAGGATCCCAACCTGCGACCTTCGAATAACGCGTTCGATGCTCTATCACTGAGCTACCACGACAGCCATCTTCCCAGCCACTTTATTGGGTATCTATGTCAATTTGAACGTGGGAGTGTCAGTCAGCGCCCCTAGTAGCCATGGCGGCGAGGGTGGCACACTCCTTATGAGCCTGCTTGGTGTCACGTAGCACGTGAACATATTTCTAACTGGCAGCTGACCAATTGTCCACCTTATACAACCTAGAGGCATCAAGTCTGCCAGTACTAGACCCTCATTAATGAATGAGGGAAACAAGTGTAAACTTAACGGCTCGTTTTTAGTGTTTTACGCAATAATATTGAGATCTAACAGACAACAATTCCAACGAAGATACAGGGTAAGCTATTAGGCAAACTGTAATGTAAAGGGGAAGGAAGAAATGTGGGTGAAAAGATACCTTGCCGTGGACAGGATCGGAACTTGCGATCTTCGAATAACGCGTTCGATGCTTTATCACTGAGCTACCACGCCAGCCATCTTTCCAGCCACTTCATTGGGTATCTATGTCAATTTGAATGTGCGAGTGTCAGTCAGCGCCCCTATTAGCCATGGCGGCGAGCGTTTTACATTCCTTATGCGTCTGTTTGGAGTCACGTAGCACGTGAACATATTGCTAACTGGTAGCTGACCAATAGTTCACCGTATACAATCTAGAGGCACCAAGTCTGCCAGTACGAGAACCTCGTTAATGAATAAGGGAAACAAGTGTAAACCTAAGGGCTCGTTTTTCGTGTTTTACACAACATTAATGAGATCTAACAGACAATAATGCCAACGAAGGTACAGGGTAAGTTATTAGGCCACCTGTAATGTAAAGGAGAAGAAAGAAAAAGGGGTGAAAAGATACCTTGCCTTGGACAGGATCCGTACCTGCGACCTTCGAATAACGCGTTCGATGCTCTATCACTGAGCTACCACGACAGCCATCTTGCCAGCCACTTTATTGGGTATCTATGTCAATTTGAACGTGGGAGTGTCAGTCAGTGCCCCTAGTAGCCATGGCGGTGAGCGTGGCACACTCCTTATGAGCCTGTTTGGCGTCACGTAGCACGTGAACATATTAACAACTGGCAGCTGACCAATTGTCTACTGTATAGAACCTAGAGGCATCAAGTCTGCCAGTACGAGACCCTCGTTAATGAATGAGGGAAACAAGTGTAAACTTAACGGCTCGTTTTTAGTGTTTTACGCAATAATATTGAGATCTAACAGACAATAATTCCAACAAAGGTACAGGGTAAGTTATTAGGCCAACTGTAATGTAAACGGGAAGAAAGAAAAGTGGGTGAAAAGATACTTTGCCGTGGACAGCATCCGAACCTGCGACCTTCGAATAACGCGTTCGATGGCCTACCACTGAGCTACCACGACAGCTATCTTCCCAGCCACTTTATTGGGTATCTATGTCAATTGAAACGTGGGAGTGTTAGTCAGCACTAATAGTAGCCATGGCGGCGAGCGTTTTACTCACCTTTTGAGCATGTTTGGCATCACATAGCACGTGAACATATTGCTAACTGGCAGCTGACCCATAGTCCACCGTATACAATCTAGAGGCACCAAGTCGGCCAGTACGAGACCCTCGTTAATGAATAAGGGAAACATGTGTAAAGCTAAGGGCTCGTTTTTCGTGTTTTACACAACAATAATGAGATATAACAGACAATAATGCCAATGAAGGACCAGGGTAAGTTATTAGGCCAAATGTAATGTAAATGACAAGAAAGAAAAGTGAGTGAAAAGATACCTTGCCGTAGACAGGATTCGAACCTGCGACCTTCGAATAACGCGTTCGATGGTCTACCACTGAGCTACCATGACAGCCATCTTCCCAGCCACTTTATTGTGTATCTATGTCAACCAACTTAAACGTGGGAGTGTCAGTCAGCGCCTCTAGTAGCCATGGCTGCGAGCGTGGCACACTCCTTATGAGCCTGTTTGGCGCCACGATGCACGTGAACATATTGCTAACTGGCAGCTGACCAATAGTCTACCGTATACAACCTAGAGGCATCAAGTCTGCCAGTACGAGGCCCTCGTTAATGAATGAGGGAAACAAGTGTAAACTTAACGGCTCGTTGTCAGTGTTTTACGCAATAATAGTGAGATCTAACAGACAATAATTCCAACGAAGGTACAGGGTAAGTTATTAGGCCAACTGTAATGTAAATGACAAGAAAGAAAAGTGGGTGAAAAGATACCTTGCCGTGGACAGGATTCGAACCGGCGACCTTCGAATAACGCGTTCGATGGTCTACCACTGAGCTACCATGACAGCCATCTTCCCAGCCACTTTATTGTGTATCTATGTCAACCAACTTAAACGTGGGAGTGTCAGTCAGCGCCTGTAGTAGCCATGGCTGCGAGCGTGGCACACTCCTTATGAGCCTGTTTGGCGCCACGTAGCACGTGAACATATTGCTAACTGGCAGCTGACCAGTAGTCTACCGTATACAACCTAGAGGCATCAAGTCTGCCAGTACGAGGCCCTCGTTAATGAATGAGGGAAACAAGTGTAAACTTAACGGCTCGTTGTCAGTGTTTTACGCAATAATAGTGAGATCTAACAGACAATAATTCCAACGAAGGTACAGGGTAAGTTATTAGGCCAACTGTTGTGTAAAGGGGAAGAAAGAAAAGTGGGTGAAAAGATACTTTGCCGTGGACAGGATCCGAACCTGCCACCTTCGAATAACGCGTTCGATGATCTACCACTGAGCTACCACGACAGCTATCTTCCCAGCCACATTATTGGGTATCTGTGTCAATTTAAACGTGGGAGTGTCAGTCAGCGCCCCTAGTAGCCATGGCGGCGAGCGTGGCACACTCCTTATGAGCCTGCTTGGTGTCACGTAGCACGTGAACATATTGCTAACTGGCAGCTGACCAATAGTCCACCATATACAAACTAGAGGCACCAAGTCGGCACGTACGAGACCCTCGTTAATGAATAAGGGAAACAAGTGTAAACCTAAGGGCTCGTTTTTCGTGTTTTACACAACATTAATGAGATCTAACAGACAATAATGCCAACGAAGGTACAGGGTAAGTTATTAGGCCAACTGTAATGTAAAGGAGAAGAAAGAAAAGTGGGTGAAAAGATACCTTGCCTTGGACAGGATCCGTACCCTCGACCTTCGAATAACGCGTTCGATGCTCTATCACTGAGCTACCACGACAGCCATCTTCCCAGCCACTTTATTGGGTATCTATGTCAATTTGAACGTGGGAGTGTCAGTCAGCGCCCCTAGTAGCCATGGTGGCGAGCGTGGCACACTCCTTATGAGCCTGCTTGGTGTCATGTAGCACGTGAACATATTTCTAACTGGCAGCTGACCAATAGTCCACCTTATACAACCTAGAGGCATCAAGTCTGCCAGTACTAGACCCTCGTTAATGAATGAGGGAAACAAGTGTAAACTTAACGGCTCGTTTTTAGTGTTTTACGCAATAATATTGAGATTTAACAGACAACAATTCCAACGAAGATACAGGGTAAGCTATTAGGCAAACTGTAATGTAAAGGGGAAGAAAGAAATGTGGGTGAAAAGATACCTTGCCGTGGACAGGATCGGAACTTGCGACCTTCGAATAACGCGTTCGATGGTCTACCACGGAGCTACCATGACAGCCATCTTCCCAGCCACTTTATTGTGTATCTATGTCAACCAACTTAAACGTGGGAGTGTCAGTCAGCGCCTCTAGTAGCCATGGCTGCGAGCGTGGCACACTCCTTATGAGCCTGTTTGGCGTCACGTAGCACGTCAACATATTGCTAACTGGCAGCTGACCAATAGTCTACCGTATACAACCTAGAGGCATCAAGTCTGCCAGTACGAGACCCTCGTTAATGAATGAGGGAAACAAGTGTAAACTTAACGGCTCGTTTTCAGTGTTTTACGCAATAATAGTGAGATCTAACAGACAATAATTCCAACGAAGGTACAGGGTAAGTTATTAGGCCAACTGTAATGTAAAGGGGAAGAAAGAAAAGTGGGTGAAAAGATACTTTGCCGTGGAGAGGATCCGAACCTGCCACCTTCGAATAACGCGTTCGATGAGCTACCACTGAGCTACCACGACAGCTATATTCCCAGCCACATTATTGGGTATCTGTGTCAATTTAAACGTGGGAGTGTCAGTCAGCGCCCCTAGTAGCCATGGCGGCGAGCGTGGCAAATTCCTTATGAGCCTGCTTGGTGTCACGTAGCACGTGAACATATTGCTAACTGGCAGCTGACCAATAGTCCACCGTATACAATCTAGAGGCACCAAGTGCCAGTACGAGACCCTCGTTAATGAATAAGGGAAACATGTGTAAAGCTAAGGGCTCGTTTTTCGTGTTTTACACAACAATAATGAGATCTAACAGACAATAATGCCAACGAAGGTACAGGGTAAGTGACTAGGCCAACTGTAATGTAAATGAGAAGAAAAGTGGGTGAAAAGATACCTTGCCGTGGACGGGATTCAAACCTGCGACCTTCGAATAACGCGTTCGATGCTCTATCACTAAGCTACTACGACAGCCATCTTCCCAGCCACTTTATTGGGTATCTATGTCAATTTGAACGTGGGAGTGTCAGTCAGCGCCACTAGTAGCCATGGCGGCGAGCGTGGCACACTCCTTATGAGCCTGTTTGGTGTCACGTAGCACGTGAACATATTGCTAACAGGCAGCTGACCAATAGTCCACCATATACAAACTAGAGGCACCAAGTCGGCCAGTACGAGACCCTCGTTAATGAATAAGGGAAACAAGTGTAAACATGAGAGCTCGTGTTTCGTGGTGTACACAATAATAATGAGATATACCAGACAATATTTTCAACGAAGGTACAGGGTAAGTTACTAGGCTAACTGTAATGTAAATGAGAAGAAAAGTGGTTGAAAAGATACCTTGCCGTGGACAGGATCAAAACCGGCGACCTTTGAATAACGCGTTCGATGGTCTACCACTGAGCTAATATGACAGCCATCCTCCCAGGCACTTTATTGGGTATCTATGTCAATTTAAACGTGAGAGTGTCAGTCAGCGCCACTAGTAGCCAGGGCGGCGAGCGTGGCACACTCCTTATGAGCCTGTTTGGCGTCACGTAGCACGTTAACATATTGCTCACTGGCAGCTGACCAATAGTCCTCCGTATACAACCTAGAGGCACCAAGTCTGCCAGTACGAGAACCTCGTTAATGAATAAGGGAAACAAGTGTAAACCTAAGGGCTCGTTTTTCGTGTTTTACACAACATTAATGAGATCTAACAGACAATAATGCCAACGAAGGTACAGGGTAAGTTATTAGGCCACCTGTAATGTAAAGGAGAAGAAAGAAAAAGGGGTGAAAAGATACCTTGCCTTGGACAGGATCCGTACCTGCGACCTTCGAATAACGCGTTCGATGCTCTATCACTGAGCTACCACGACAGCCATCTTGCCAGCCACTTTATTGGGTATCTATGTCAATTTGAACGTGGGAGTGTCAGTCAGCGCCCCTAGTAGCCATGGCGGTGAGCGTGGCACACTCCTTATGAGCCTGTTTGGCGTCACGTAGCACGTGAACATATTAACAACTGGCAGCTGACCAATTGTCTACTGTATAGAACCTAGAGGCATCAAGTCTGCCAGTACGAGACCCTCGTTAATGAATGAGGGAAACAAGTGTAAACTTAACGGCTCGTTTTTAGTGTTTTACGCAATAATATTGAGATCTAACAGACAATAATTCCAACAAAGGTACAGGGTAAGTTATTAGGCCAACTGTAATGTAAACGGGAAGAAAGAAAAGTGGGTGAAAAGATACTTTGCCGTGGACAGCATCCGAACCTGCGACCTTCGAATAACGCGTTCGATGGCCTACCACTGAGCTACCACGACAGCTATCTTCCCAGCCACTTTATTGGGTATCTATGTCAATTGAAACGTGGGAGTGTTAGTCAGCACTAATAGTAGCCATGGCGGCGAGCGTTTTACTCACCTTTTGAGCATGTTTGGCATCACATAGCACGTGAACATATTGCTAACTGGCAGCTGACCCATAGTCCACCGTATACAATCTAGATGCACCAAGTCGGCCAGTACGAGACCCTCGTTAATGAATAAGGGAAACATGTGTAAAGCTAAGGGCTCGTTTTTCGTGTTTTACACAACAATAATGAGATATAACAGACAATAATGCCAATGAAGGACCAGGGTAAGTTATTAGGCCAAATGTAATGTAAATGACAAGAAAGAAAAGTGAGTGAAAAGATACCTTGCCGTGGACAGGATTCGAACCTGCGACCTTCGAATAACGCGTTCGATGGTCTACCACTGAGCTACCATGACAGCCATCTTCCCAGCCACTTTATTGTGTATCTATGTCAACCAACTTAAACGTGGGAGTGTCAGTCAGCGCCTCTAGTAGCCATGGCTGCGAGCGTGGCACACTCCTTATGAGCCTGTTTGGCGCCACGATGCACGTGAACATATTGCTAACTGGCAGCTGACCAATAGTCTACCGTATACAACCTAGAGGCATCAAGTCTGCCAGTACGAGGCCCTCGTTAATGAATGAGGGAAACAAGTGTAAACTTAACGGCTCGTTGTCAGTGTTTTACGCAATAATAGTGAGATCTAACAGACAATAATTCCAACGAAGGTACAGGGTAAGTTATTAGGCCAACTGTAATGTAAATGACAAGAAAGAAAAGTGGGTGAAAAGATACCTTGCCGTGGACAGGATTCGAACCGGCGACCTTCGAATAACGCGTTCGATGGTCTACCACTGAGCTACCACGACAGCCATCTTCCCAGCTACTTTGTTGTGTATCTATGTCAACCAACTAAAACGTGAGAGTGTCAGTCAGCGCCTCTAGTAGCCATGGCGGCGAGCGTGGCACACTCCTTATGAGCCTGTTTGGCGTCACGTAGCACGTGAACATATTGCTAACTGGCAGCTGACCAATAGTCTACCATATACAACATATAGGCGTCAAGTCTGCCAGTACGAGAACCTCGTTAATGAATGAGGGAAACAAGTGTAAACCTAAGGGCTCGTTTTTCGTGTTTTACACAACATTAATGAGATCTAACAGACAATAATGCCAACGAAGGTACAGGGTAAGTTATTAGGCCAACTGTAATGTAAAGGAGAAGAAAGAAAAGTGGGTGAAAAGATACCTTGCCTTGGACAGGATCCGTACCCTCGACCTTCGAATAACGCGTTCGATGCTCTATCACTGAGCTACCACGACAGCCATCTTCCCAGCCACTTTATTGGGTATCTATGTCAATTTGAACGTGGGAGTGTCAGTCAGCGCCCCTAGTAGCCATGGTGGCGAGCGTGGCACACTCCTTATGAGCCTGCTTGGTGTCATGTAGCACGTGAACATATTTCTAACTGGCAGCTGACCAATAGTCCACCTTATACAACCTAGAGGCATCAAGTCTGCCAGTACTAGACCCTCGTTAATGAATGAGGGAAACAAGTGTAAACTTAACGGCTCGTTTTTAGTGTTTTACGCAATAATATTGAGATTTAACAGACAACAATTCCAACGAAGATACAGGGTAAGCTATTAGGCAAACTGTAATGTAAAGGGGAAGAAAGAAATGTGGGTGAAAAGATACCTTGCCGTGGACAGGATCGGAACTTGCGACCTTCGAATAACGCGTTCGATGGTCTACCACGGAGCTACCATGACAGCCATCTTCCCAGCCACTTTATTGTGTATCTATGTCAACCAACTTAAACGTGGAGTGTCAGTCAGCGCCTCTAGTAGCCATGGCTGCGAGCGTGGCACACTCCTTATGAGCCTGTTTGGCGTCACGTAGCACGTGAACATATTGCTAACTGGCAGCTGACCAATAGTCTACCGTATACAACCTAGAGGCATCAAGTCTGCCAGTACGAGACCCTCGTTAATGAATGAGGGAAACAAGTGTAAACTTAACGGCTCGTTTTCAGTGTTTTACGCAATAATAGTGAGATCTAACAGACAATAATTCCAACGAAGGTACAGGGTAAGTTATTAGGCCAACTGTAATGTAAAGGGGAAGAAAGAAAAGTGGGTGAAAAGATACTTTGCCGTGGAGAGGATCCGAACCTGCCACCTTCGAATAACGCGTTCGATGAGCTACCACTGAGCTACCACGACAGCTATATTCCCAGCCACATTATTGGGTATCTGTGTCAATTTAAACGTGGGAGTGTCAGTCAGCGCCCCTAGTAGCCATGGCGGCGAGCGTGGCAAATTCCTTATGAGCCTGCTTGGTGTCACGTAGCACGTGAACATATTGCTAACTGGCAGCTGACCAATAGTCCACCGTATACAATCTAGAGGCACCAAGTGCCAGTACGAGACCCTCGTTAATGAATAAGGGAAACATGTGTAAAGCTAAGGGCTCGTTTTTCGTGTTTTACACAACAATAATGAGATCTAACAGACAATAATGCCAACGAAGGTACAGGGTAAGTGACTAGGCCAACTGTAATGTAAATGAGAAGAAAAGTGGGTGAAAAGATACCTTGCCGTGGACGGGATTCAAACCTGCGACCTTCGAATAACGCGTTCGATGCTCTATCACTAAGCTACTACGACAGCCATCTTCCCAGCCACTTTATTGGGTATCTATGTCAATTTGAACGTGGGAGTGTCAGTCAGCGCCACTAGTAGCCATGGCGGCGAGCGTGGCACACTCCTTATGAGCCTGTTTGGTGTCACGTAGCACGTGAACATATTGCTAACAGGCAGCTGACCAATAGTCCACCATATACAAACTAGAGGCACCAAGTCGGCCAGTACGAGACCCTCGTTAATGAATAAGGGAAACAAGTGTAAACATGAGAGCTCGTGTTTCGTGGTGTACACAATAATAATGAGATATACCAGACAATATTTTCAACGAAGGTACAGGGTAAGTTACTAGGCTAACTGTAATGTAAATGAGAAGAAAAGTGGTTGAAAAGATACCTTGCCGTGGACAGGATCAAAACCGGCGACCTTTGAATAACGCGTTCGATGGTCTACCACTGAGCTAATATGACAGCCATCCTCCCAGGCACTTTATTGGGTATCTATGTCAATTTAAACGTGAGAGTGTCAGTCAGCGCCACTAGTAGCCAGGGCGGCGAGCGTGGCACACTCCTTATGAGCCTGTTTGGCGTCACGTAGCACGTTAACATATTGCTCACTGGCAGCTGACCAATAGTCCTCCGTATACAACCTAGAGGCACCAAGTCTGCCAGTACGAGACCCTCGTTAATGAATGAGGGAAACAAGTGTAAACTTAAAGGCTCGTTTTTCGTGTTTTACACAATAATACTGAGATCTAATGGACAATAATGCCAACGATGACACAGGGTAAGTTATTAGGCCAACTGAAATGTAAAGGGGAAGAAAGAAAAGTGGGTGAAAAGATACTTTGCCGTGGACAGGATCCCAACCTGCGACCTTCGATAAACGCGTTCGATGCTCTATCACTGAGCTACCACGACAGCCATCTTCCCAGCCACTTTATTGGGTATCTATGTCAATTTGAACGTGGGAGTGTCAGTCAGCGCCCCTAGTAGCCATGGCGGCGAGCGTGGCACACTCCTTATGAGCCTGCTTGGCGTCACGTAGCACGTGAACATATTAACAACTGGCAGCTGACCAATTGTCTACTGTATAGAACCTAGATGCATCAAGTCTGCCAGTACGAGACCCTCGTTAATGAATGAGGGAAACAAGTGTAAACTTAACGGCTCGTTTTTAGTGTTTTACGCAATAATATTGAGATCTAACAGACAATAATTCCAACAAAGGTACAGGGTAAGTTATTAGGCCAACTGTAATGTAAACGGGAAGAAAGAAAAGTGGGTGAAAAGATACTTTGCCGTGGACAGCATCCGAACCTGCGACCTTCGAATAACGCGTTCGATGGCCTACCACTGAGCTACCACGACAGCTATCTTTCCAGCCACTTTATTGGGTATCTATGTCAATTGAAACGTGGGAGTGTTAGTCAGCACTAATAGTAGCCATGGCGGCGAGCGTTTTACTCACCTTTTGAGCATGTTTGGCATCACATAGCACGTGAACATATTGCTAACTGGCAGCTGACCCATAGTCCACCGTATACAATCTAGAGGCACCAAGTCGGCCAGTACGAGACCCTCGTTAATGAATAAGGGAAACATGTGTAAAGCTAAGGGCTCGTTTTTCGTGTTTTACACAACAATATTGAGATATAACAGACAATAATGCCAACGAAGGACCAGGGTAAGTTATTAGGCCAAATGTAATGTAAATGACAAGAAAGAAAAGTGAGTGAAAAGATACCTTGCCGTGGACAGGATTCGAACCTGCGACCTTCGAATAACGCGTTCGATGGTCTACCACTGAGCTACCATGACAGCCATCTTCCGAGCCACTTTATTGTGTATCTATGTCAACTACCTTAAACGTGGGAGTGTCAGTCAGCGCCTGTAGTAGCCATGGCTGCGAGCGTGGCACACTCCTTATGAGCCTGTTTGGCGCCACGTAGCACGTGAACATATTGCTAACTGGCAGCTGACCAGTAGTCTACCGTATACAACCTAGAGGCATCAAGTCTGCCAGTACGAGGCCCTCGTTAATGAATGAGGGAAACAAGTGTAAACTTAACGGCTCGTTGTCAGTGTTTTACGCAATAATAGTGAGATCTAACAGACAATAATTCCAACGAAGGTACAGGGTAAGTTATTAGGCCAACTGTTGTGTAAAGGGGAAGAAAGAAAAGTGGGTGAAAAGATACTTTGCCGTGGACAGGATCCGAACCTGCCACCTTCGAATAACGCGTTCGATGATCTACCACTGAGCTACCACGACAGCTATCTTCCCAGCCACATTATTGGGTATCTGTGTCAATTTAAACGTGGGAGTGTCAGTCAGCGCCCCTAGTTGCCATGGCGGCGAGCGTGGCACACTCCTTATGAGCCTGCTTGGTGTCACGTAGCACGTGAACATATTGCTAACTGGCAGCTGACCAATAGTCCACCATATACAAACTAGAGGCACCAAGTCGGCCAGTACGAGACCCTCGTTAATGAATAAGGGAAACAAGTGTAAACATGAGAGCTCGTGTTTCGTGGTGTACACAATAATAATGAGATATACCAGACAATATTTTCAACGAAGGTACAGGGTAAGTTACTAGGCTAACTGTAATGCAAATGAGAAGAAAAGTGGTTGAAAAGATACCTTGCCGTGGACAGGATTCAAACCGGCGACCTTTGAATAACGCGTTCGATGGTCTACCACTGAGCTAATATGACAGCCATCCTCCCAGGCACTTTATTGGGTATCTATGTCAATTTAAACGTGAGAGTGTCAGTCAGCGCCACTAGTAGCCAGGGCGGCGAGCGTGGCACACTCCTTATGAGCCTGTTTGGCGTCACGTAGCACGTGAACATATTGCTAACTGGCAGCTGACCAATAGTCCACCGTATACAACCTAGAGGCACCAAGTCTGCCAGTACGAGACCCTCGGTAATGAATGAGGGAAACAAGTGTAAACTTAACGGCTCGTTTTTCGTGTTTTACACAATAATTCTGAGATCTAATGGACAATAATGCCAACGATGGCACAGGGTAAGTTATTAGGCCAACAGAAATGTAAAGGGGAAGAAAGAAAAGTGGGTGAAAAGATACTTTGCCGTGGACAGGATCCCAACCTGCGACCTTCGAATAACGCGTTCGATGCTCTATCACTGAGCTACCACGACAGCCATCTTCCCAGCCACTTTATTGGGTATCTATGTCAATTTGAACGTGGGAGTGTCAGTCAGCGCCCCTAGTAGCCATGGCGGCGAGGGTGGCACACTCCTTATGAGCCTGCTTGGTGTCACGTAGCACGTGAACATATTTCTAACTGGCAGCTGACCAATTGTCCACCTTATACAACCTAGAGGCATCAAGTCTGCCAGTACTAGACCCTCAATAATGAATGAGGGAAACAAGTGTAAACTTAACGGCTCGTTTTTAGTGTTTTACGCAATAATATTGAGATCTAACAGACAACAATTCCAACGAAGATACAGGGTAAGCTATTAGGCAAACTGTAATGTAAAGGGGAAGGAAGAAATGTGGGTGAAAAGATACCTTGCCGTGGACAGGATCGGAACTTGCGATCTTCGAATAACGCGTTCGATGCTTTATCACTGAGCTACCACGCCAGCCATCTTTCCAGCCACTTCATTGGGTATCTATGTCAATTTGAATGTGCGAGTGTCAGTCAGCGCCCCTAGTAGCCATGGCGGCGAGCGTTTTACATTCCTTATGCGTCTGTTTGGAGTCACGTAGCACGTGAACATATTGCTAACTGGTAGCTGACCAATAGTTCACCGTATACAATCTAGAGGCACCAAGTCTGCCAGTACGAGAACCTCGTTAATGAATAAGGGAAACAAGTGTAAACCTAAGGGCTCGTTTTTCGTGTTTTACACAACATTAATGAGATCTAACAGACAATAATGCCAACGAAGGTACAGGGTAAGTTATTAGGCCACCTGTAATGTAAAGGAGAAGAAAGAAAAAGGGGTGAAAAGATACCTTGCCTTGGACAGGATCCGTACCTGCGACCTTCGAATAACGCGTTCGATGCTCTATCACTGAGCTACCACGACAGCCATCTTGCCAGCCACTTTATTGGGTATCTATGTCAATTTGAACGTGGGAGTGTCAGTCAGCGCCCCTAGTAGCCATGGCGGCGAGCGTGGCACACTCCTTATGAGCCTGTTTGGCGTCACGTAGCACGTGAACATATTAACAACTGGCAGCTGACCAATTGTCTACTGTATAGAACCTAGAGGCATCAAGTCTGCCAGTACGAGACCCTCGTTAATGAATGAGGGAAACAAGTGTAAACTTAACGGCTCGTTTTTAGTGTTTTACGCAATAATATTGAGATCTAACAGACAATAATTCCAACAAAGGTACAGGGTAAGTTATTAGGCCAACTGTAATGTAAACGGGAAGAAAGAAAAGTGGGTGAAAAGATACTTTGCCGTGGACAGCATCCGAACCTGCGACCTTCGAATAACGCGTTCGATGGCCTACCACTGAGCTACCACGACAGCTATCTTCCCAGCCACTTTATTGGGTATCTATGTCAATTGAAACGTGGGAGTGTTAGTCAGCACTAACAGTAGCCATGGCGGCGAGCGTTTTACTCACCTTTTGAGCATGTTTGGCATCACATAGCACGTGAACATATTGCTAACTGGCAGCTGACCCATGGTCCACCGTATACAATCTAGAGGCACCAAGTCGGCCAGTACGAGACCCTCGTTAATGAATAAGGGAAACATGTGTAAAGCTAAGGGCTCGTTTTTCGTGTTTTACACAACAATAATGAGATATAACAGACAATAATGCCAATGAAGGACCAGGGTAAGTTATTAGGCCAAATGTAATGTAAATGACAAGAAAGAAAAGTGAGTGAAAAGATACCTTGCCGTGGACAGGATTCGAACCTGCGACCTTCGAATAACGCGTTCGATGGTCTACCACTGAGCTACCATGACAGCCATCTTCCCAGCCACTTTATTGTGTATCTATGTCAACCAACTTAAACGTGGGAGTGTCAGTCAGCGCCTCTAGTAGCCATGGCTGCGAGCGTGGCACACTCCTTATGAGCCTGGTTGGCGCCACGATGCACGTGAACATATTGCTAACTGGCAGCTGACCAATAGTCTACCGTATACAACCTAGAGGCATCAAGTCTGCCAGTACGAGGCCCTCGTTAATGAATGAGGGAAACAAGTGTAAACTTAACGGCTCGTTGTCAGTGTTTTACGCAATAATAGTGAGATCTAACAGACAATAATTCCAACGAAGGTACAGGGTAAGTTATTAGGCCAACTGTAATGTAAAGGGGAAGAAAGAAAAGTGGGTGAAAAGATACTTTGCCGTGGACAGGATCCGAACCTGCCACCTTCGAATAACGCGTTCGATGATCTACCACTGAGCTACCACGACAGCTATCTTCCCAGCCACATTATTGGGTATCTGTGTCAATTTAAACGTGGGAGTGTCAGTCAGCGCCCCTAGTAGCCATGGCGGCGAGCGTGGCACACTCCTTATGAGCCTGCTTGGTGTCACGTAGCACGTGAACATATTGCTAACTGGCAGCTGACCAATAGTCCACCATATACAAACTAGAGGCACCAAGTCGGCCAGTACGAGACCCTCGTTAACGAATAAGGGAAACAAGTGTAAACATGAGAGCTCGTGTTTCGTGGTGTACACAATAATAATGAGATATACCAGACAATATTTTCAACGAAGGTACAGGGTAAGTTACTAGGCTAACTGTAATGCAAATGAGAAGAAAAGTGGTTGAAAAGATACCTTGCCGTGGACAGGATTCAAACCGGCGACCTTTGAATAACGCGTTCGATGGTCTACCACTGAGCAAATATGACAGCCATCCTCCCAGGCACTTTATTGGGTATCTATGTCAATTTAAACGTGAGAGTGTCAGTGAGCGCCACTAGTAGCCAGGGCGGCGAGCGTGGCACACTCCTTATGAGCCTGTTTGGCGTCACGTAGCACGTGAACATATTGCTAACTGGCAGCTGACCAATAGTCCACCGTATACAACCTAGAGGCACCAAGTCTGCCAGTACGAGACCCTCGGTAATGAATGAGGGAAACAAGTGTAAACTTAACGGCTCGTTTTTCGTGTTTTACACAATAATAATGAGATATAACAGACAATAATGCCAACGAAGGACCAGGGTAAGTTATTAGGCCAAATGTAATGTAAATGACAAGAAAGAAAAGTGGGTGAAAAGATACCTTGCCGTGGACAGGATTCGAAACGGCGACCTTCGAATAACGCGTTCGATGGTCTACCACTGAGCTACCACGACAGCCATCTTCCCAGCTACTTTGTTGTGTATCTATGTCAACCAACTAAAACGTGAGAGTGTCAGTCAGCGCCTCTAGTAGCCATGGCGGCGAGCGTGGCACACTCCTTATGAGCCTGTTTGGCGTCACGTAGCACGTGAACATATTGCTAACTGGCAGCTGACCAATAGTCTACCGTATACAACCTATAGGCGTCAAGTCTGCCAGTACGAGAACCTCGTTAATGAATGAGGGAAACAAGTGTAAACCTAAGGGCTCGTTTTTCGTGTTTTACACAACATTAATGAGATCTAACAGACAATAATGCCAACGAAGGTACAGGGTAAGTTATTAGGCCAACTGTAATGTAAAGGAGAAGAAAGAAAAGTGGGTGAAAAGATACCTTGCCGTCGACAGGATCCGTACCCTCGACCTTCGAATAACGCGTTCGATGCTCTATCACTGAGCTACCACGACAGCTATCTTCCCAGCCACTTTATTGGGTATCTATGTCAATTTGAACGTGGGAGTGTCAGTCAGCGCCCCTAGTAGCCATGGTGGCGAGGGTGGCACACTCCTTATGAGCCTGCTTGGTGTCATGTAGCACGTGAACATATTTCTAACTGGCAGCTGACCAATAGTCCACCTTATACAACCTAGAGGCATCAAGTCTGCCAGTACTAGACCCTCGTTATTGAATGAGGGAAACAAGTGTAAACTTAACGGCTCGTTTTTAGTGTTTTACGCAATAATATTGAGATTTAACAGACAACAATTCCAACGAAGATACAGGGTAAGCTATTAGGCAAACTGTAATGTAAAGGGGAAGAAAGAAAAGTGGGTGAAAAGATACTTTGCCGTGGAGAGGATCCGAACCTGCCACCTTCGAATAACGCGTTCGATGAGCTACCACTGAGCTACCACGACAGCTATATTCCCAGCCACATTATTGGGTATCTGTGTCAATTTAAACGTGGGAGTGTCAGTCAGCGCCCCTAGTAGCCATGGCGGCGAGCGTGGCACACTCCTTATGAGCCTGCTTGGTGTCACGTAGCACGTGAACATATTGCTAACTGGCAGCTGACCAATAGTCCACCGTATACAATCTAGAGGCACCAAGTGCCAGTACGAGACCCTCGTTAATGAATAAGGGAAACATGTGTAAAGCTAAGGGCTCGTTTTTCGTGTTTTACACAACAATAATGAGATCTAACAGACAATAATGCCAACGAAGGTACAGGGTAAGTGACTAGGCTAACTGTAATGTAAATGAGAAGAAAAGTGGTTGAAAAGATACCTTGCCGTGGACAGGATCAAAACCGGCGACCTTTGAATAACGCGTTCGATGGTCTACCACTGAGCTAATATGACAGCCATTCTCCCAGGCACTTTATTGGGTATCTATGTCAATTTAAACGTGAGAGTGTCAGTCAGCGCCACTAGTAGCCAGGGCGGCGAGCGTGGCACACTCCTTATGAGCCTGTTTGGCGTCACGTAGCACGTGAACATATTGTTACCTGGTAGCTGACCAATAGTCCACCATATACAACCTAGAGGCACCAAGTCTGCCAGTACGAGACCCTCGTTAATGAATAAGGGAAACAAGTGTAAACTTAAAGGCTCGTTTTTCGTGTTTTACACAATAATACTGAGATCTAATGGACAATAATGCCAACGATGGCACAGGGTAAGTTATTAGGCCAACTGAAATGTAAAGGGGAAGAAAGAAAAGTGGGTGAAAAGATACTTTGCCGTGGACAGGATCCCAACCTGCGACCTTCGAATAACGCGTTCGATGGTCCACCACTGAACTACCACGACAGCCATCTTCCCAGGCACTTTATCGGGTATCTGTGTCAATTTAAACTTGGGAGTGTCAGTCAGCACTATTAGTAGCCATGGCGGCGAGCGTTTTACACTCCTTATGAGCCTGTTTGGCGTCACGTAGCACGTGAACATATTGTTAACTGGTAGCTGACCAATAGTCCACCGTATACAACCTAGAGGCACCAAGTCTGCCAGTACGAGACCCTCGTTAATGAATAACAAAAACAAGTGTAAACTTAAGGGCTCGTTTTTCGTGTTTTACACAATATTATTCCGATATAATAGACAATGATGCCAACGAAGGTACAGGGCAAGTTATTATGCCAACTGTAATGTAAATGAGAAGAAAATTTGGCGAAAAGATACCTTGCCGTGGACAGGATCCGAACTTGTGACCTTCGAATAATGCGTTCGATGGTCTACCACTGAGCTACCATGACAGCCTTCTTCCCGGCCAATTTATTGGGTATCTATGTCAATTTAACTGTGGGAGTTTCATTCAGCGCCACTAGTAGCCATGGCGGCGAGCGTGGCACACTCCTTTTGAGCATGTTTGGCATCACATAGCACGTGAACATATTTCTAACTGGCAGCTGACCAATAGTCCACCGTATACAATCTAGAGGCACCAAGTCGGCCAGTACGAGACCCTCGTTAATAAATAAGGGAAACATGTGTAAAGCTAAGGGCTTGTTTTTCGTGTTTTACACAACAATAATGAGATATAACAGACAATAATGCCAACGAAGGACCAGGGTAAGTTATTAGGCCAAATGTAATGTAAATGACAAGAAAGAAAAGTGGGTGAAAAGATACCTTGCCGTGGACAGGATTCGAACCTGCGACCTTCGAATAACGCGTTCGATGGTCTACCACTGAGCTACCATGACAGCCATCTTCCCAGCCACTTTATTGTGTATCTTTGTCAACCAACTTAAACGTGGGAGTGTCAGTCAGCGCCTCTAGTAGCCATAGCGGCGAGCGTGGCACACTCCTTATGAGCCTGTTTGGCGTCACGTAGCACGTGAACATATTGCTAACTGGCAGCTGACCAAAAGTCTACCATATACAACCTAGAGGCATCAAGTCTGCCAGTACGAGACCCTCGTTAATGAATGAGGGAAACAAGTGTAAACTTAACGGCTCGTTTTCAGTGTTTTACGCAAAAAAATTGAGATCTAACAGACAATAACTCCAACGAAGGTACAGGGTAAGTTATTAGGCCAACTGTAATGTAAAGGGGAAGAAAGAAAAGTGGGTGAAAAGATACTTTGCCGTGGACAGGATCCGAACCTGCCACCTTCGAATAACGCGTTCGATAATCTACCACTGAGCTATCACGACAGCTATCTTCCCAGCCACATTATTGGGTATCTGTGTCAATTTAAACGTGGGAGTGTCAGTCAGCGCCCCTAGTAGCCATGGCGGCGAGCGTGGCACACTCCTTATTAGCCTGCTTGGTGTCACGTAGCACGTGAACATATTGCTAACTGGCAGCTGACCAATAGTCCACCATATACAAACTAGAGGCACCAGGTCGGACAGTACGAGACTCTCGTTAATGAATAAGGGAAACAAGTGTAAACACGAGAGCTCGTGTTTCGTGGTGTACACAATATTAATGAGATATACCAGACAATATTTTCAACGAAGGTACAGGGTAAGTTACTAGGCTAACTGTAATGTAAATGAGAAGAAAAGTGGTTGAAAAGATACCTTGCCGTGGACAGGATCCGAACCGGCGACCTTTGAATAACGCGTTCGATGGTCTACCACTGAGCTAATATGACAGCCACCCTCCCAGGCACTTTATTGGGTATCTATGTCAATTTAAACGTGAGAGTGTCAGTCAGCGCCACTAGTAGCCAGGGCGGCGAGCGTGGCACACTTCTTATGAGCCTGTTTGGCGTCACGTAGCACGTGAACATATTGCTAACTGGCAGCTGACCAATAGTCCTCCGTATACAACCTAGAGGCACCAAGTCTGCCAGTACGAGACCCTCGTTAATGAATGAGGGAAACAAGTGTAAACTTAAAGGCTCGTTTTTAGTGTTTTACACAATAATACTGAGATCTAACAGACAATAATGCCAACGAAGGTACAGGGTAAGTTATTAGGCCAACTGTAAAGTAAAGGAGAAGAAAGAAAAGTGGGTGAAAAGATACCTTGCCGTCGACAGGATCCGTACCCTCGACCTTCGAATAACGCGTTCGATGCTCTATCACTGAGCTACCACGACAGCCATCTTCCCAGCCACTTTATTGGGTATATGTGTCAATTTAAACGTGGGAGTGTCAGTCAGCGCCACTAGTAGCCATGGCGGCGAGCGTGGCACACTCCTTATGAGCCTGTTTGGTGTCACGTAGCACGTGAACATATTGCTAACAGGCAGCTGACCAATAGTCCACCATATACAAACTAGAGGCACCAAGTCGGCCAGTACGAGACCCTCGTTAATGAATAAGGGAAACAAGTGTAAACATGAGAGCTCGTGTTTCGTGGTGTACACAATAATAATGAGATATACCAGACAATATTTTCAACGAAGGTACAGGGTAAGTTACTAGGCTAACTGTAATGTAAATGAGAAGAAAAGTGGTTGAAAAGATACCTTGCCGTGGACAGGATCAAAACCGGCGACCTTTGAATAACGCGTTCGATGGTCTACCACTGAGCTAATATGACAGCCATCCTCCCACGCACTTTATTGGGTATCTATGTCAATTTAAACGTGAGAGTGTCAGTCAGCGCCACTAGTAGCCAGGGCGGCGAGCGTGGCACACTCCTTATGAGCCTGTTTGGCGTCACGTAGCACGTGAACATATTGCTCACTGGCAGCTGACCAATAGTCCTCCGTATACAACCTAGAGGCACCAAGTCTGCCAGTACGAGACCCTCGTTAATGAATAAGAAAAACAAGTGTAAGCTTAAGGGCTAGTTTTTCGTGTTTTACACAATATTATTCAGATATAATAGAGAATGATGCCAACGAAGGTACGGGGCAAGTTAATATGCCAACTGTAATGTAAATAAGAAGAAAATTTGGTGAAAAGATACCTTGCCATGGACAGGATCCAAACTTGTGACCTTCGAATAACGCGTTCGATGGTCTACCACTGAGCTACCACGACAGCCTTCTTCCGTGCCAATTTATTGGGTATCTATGTCAATTTAACTGTGGGAGTTTCAGTCAGCGCCACTAGTAGCCATGGCGGCGAGCGTGGCACATTCCTTTTGAGAATGTTTGGCATCACATAGCACGTGAACATATTGCTAACTGGCAGCTGACCAATAGTCCACCGTATACAATCTAGAGGCATCAAGTCTGCCAGTACGAGAACCTCGTTAATGAATAAGGGAAACAAGTGTAAACCTAAGGGCTCGTTTTTCGTGTTTTACACAACATTAATGAGATCTAACAGACAATAATGCCAACGAAGGTACAGGGTAAGTTATTAGGCCACCTGTAATGTAAAGGAGAAGAAAGAAAAAGGGGTGAAAAGATACCTTGCCTTGGACAGGATCCGTACCTGCGACCTTCGAATAACGCGTTCGATGCTCTATCACTGAGCTACCACGACAGCCATCTTGCCAGCCACTTTATTGGGTATCTATGTCAATTTGAACGTGGGAGTGTCAGTCAGCGCCCCTAGTAGCCATGGCGGCGAGCGTGGCACACTCCTTATGAGCCTGTTTGGCGTCACGTAGCACGTGAACATATTAACAACTGGCAGCTGACCAATTGTCTACTGTATAGAACCTAGAGGCATCAAGTCTGCCAGTACGAGACCCTCGTTAATGAATGAGGGAAACAAGTGTAAACTTAACGGCTCGTTTTTAGTGTTTTACGCAATAATATTGAGATCTAACAGACAATAATTCCAACAAAGGTACAGGGTAAGTTATTAGGCCAACTGTAATGTAAACGGGAAGAAAGAAAAGTGGGTGAAAAGATACTTTGCCGTGGACAGCATCCGAACCTGCGACCTTCGAATAACGCGTTCGATGGCCTACCACTGAGCTACCACGACAGCTATCTTCCCAGCCACTTTATTGGGTATCTATGTCAATTGAAACGTGGGAGTGTTAGTCAGCACTAACAGTAGCCATGGCGGCGAGCGTTTTACTCACCTTTTGAGCATGTTTGGCATCACATAGCACGTGAACATATTGCTAACTGGCAGCTGACCCATGGTCCACCGTATACAATCTAGAGGCACCAAGTCGGCCAGTACGAGACCCTCGTTAATGAATAAGGGAAACATGTGTAAAGCTAAGGGCTCGTTTTTCGTGTTTTACACAACAATAATGAGATATAACAGACAATAATGCCAATGAAGGACCAGGGTAAGTTATTAGGCCAAATGTAATGTAAATGACAAGAAAGAAAAGTGAGTGAAAAGATACCTTGCCGTGGACAGGATTCGAACCTGCGACCTTCGAATAACGCGTTCGATGGTCTACCACTGAGCTACCATGACAGCCATCTTCCCAGCCACTTTATTGTGTATCTATGTCAACCAACTTAAACGTGGGAGTGTCAGTCAGCGCCTCTAGTAGCCATGGCTGCGAGCGTGGCACACTCCTTATGAGCCTGGTTGGCGCCACGATGCACGTGAACATATTGCTAACTGGCAGCTGACCAATAGTCTACCGTATACAACCTAGAGGCATCAAGTCTGCCAGTACGAGGCCCTCGTTAATGAATGAGGGAAACAAGTGTAAACTTAACGGCTCGTTGTCAGTGTTTTACGCAATAATAGTGAGATCTAACAGACAATAATTCCAACGAAGGTACAGGGTAAGTTATTAGGCCAACTGTAATGTAAAGGGGAAGAAAGAAAAGTGGGTGAAAAGATACTTTGCCGTGGACAGGATCCGAACCTGCCACCTTCGAATAACGCGTTCGATGATCTACCACTGAGCTACCACGACAGCTATCTTCCCAGCCACATTATTGGGTATCTGTGTCAATTTAAACGTGGGAGTGTCAGTCAGCGCCCCTAGTAGCCATGGCGGCGAGCGTGGCACACTCCTTATGAGCCTGCTTGGTGTCACGTAGCACGTGAACATATTGCTAACTGGCAGCTGACCAATAGTCCACCATATACAAACTAGAGGCACCAAGTCGGCCAGTACGAGACCCTCGTTAACGAATAAGGGAAACAAGTGTAAACATGAGAGCTCGTGTTTCGTGGTGTACACAATAATAATGAGATATACCAGACAATATTTTCAACGAAGGTACAGGGTAAGTTACTAGGCTAACTGTAATGCAAATGAGAAGAAAAGTGGTTGAAAAGATACCTTGCCGTGGACAGGATTCAAACCGGCGACCTTTGAATAACGCGTTCGATGGTCTACCACTGAGCAAATATGACAGCCATCCTCCCAGGCACTTTATTGGGTATCTATGTCAATTTAAACGTGAGAGTGTCAGTGAGCGCCACTAGTAGCCAGGGCGGCGAGCGTGGCACACTCCTTATGAGCCTGTTTGGCGTCACGTAGCACGTGAACATATTGCTAACTGGCAGCTGACCAATAGTCCACCGTATACAACCTAGAGGCACCAAGTCTGCCAGTACGAGACCCTCGGTAATGAATGAGGGAAACAAGTGTAAACTTAACGGCTCGTTTTTCGTGTTTTACACAATAATAATGAGATATAACAGACAATAATGCCAACGAAGGACCAGGGTAAGTTATTAGGCCAAATGTAATGTAAATGACAAGAAAGAAAAGTGGGTGAAAAGATACCTTGCCGTGGACAGGATTCGAAACGGCGACCTTCGAATAACGCGTTCGATGGTCTACCACTGAGCTACCACGACAGCCATCTTCCCAGCTACTTTGTTGTGTATCTATGTCAACCAACTAAAACGTGAGAGTGTCAGTCAGCGCCTCTAGTAGCCATGGCGGCGAGCGTGGCACACTCCTTATGAGCCTGTTTGGCGTCACGTAGCACGTGAACATATTGCTAACTGGCAGCTGACCAATAGTCTACCGTATACAACCTATAGGCGTCAAGTCTGCCAGTACGAGAACCTCGTTAATGAATGAGGGAAACAAGTGTAAACCTAAGGGCTCGTTTTTCGTGTTTTACACAACATTAATGAGATCTAACAGACAATAATGCCAACGAAGGTACAGGGTAAGTTATTAGGCCAACTGTAATGTAAAGGAGAAGAAAGAAAAGTGGGTGAAAAGATACCTTGCCGTCGACAGGATCCGTACCCTCGACCTTCGAATAACGCGTTCGATGCTCTATCACTGAGCTACCACGACAGCCATCTTCCCAGCCACTTTATTGGGTATCTATGTCAATTTGAACGTGGGAGTGTCAGTCAGCGCCCCTAGTAGCCATGGTGGCGAGGGTGGCACACTCCTTATGAGCCTGCTTGGTGTCATGTAGCACGTGAACATATTTCTAACTGGCAGCTGACCAATAGTCCACCTTATACAACCTAGAGGCATCAAGTCTGCCAGTACTAGACCCTCGTTATTGAATGAGGGAAACAAGTGTAAACTTAACGGCTCGTTTTTAGTGTTTTACGCAATAATATTGAGATTTAACAGACAACAATTCCAACGAAGATACAGGGTAAGCTATTAGGCAAACTGTAATGTAAAGGGGAAGAAAGAAAAGTGGGTGAAAAGATACTTTGCCGTGGAGAGGATCCGAACCTGCCACCTTCGAATAACGCGTTCGATGAGCTACCACTGAGCTACCGCGACAGCTATATTCCCAGCCACATTATTGGGTATCTGTGTCAATTTAAACGTGGGAGTGTCAGTCAGCGCCCCTAGTAGCCATGGCGGCGAGCGTGGCACACTCCTTATGAGCCTGCTTGGTGTCACGTAGCACGTGAACATATTGCTAACTGGCAGCTGACCAATAGTCCACCGTATACAATCTAGAGGCACCAAGTGCCAGTACGAGACCCTCGTTAATGAATAAGGGAAACATGTGTAAAGCTAAGGGCTCGTTTTTCGTGTTTTACACAACAATAATGAGATCTAACAGACAATAATGCCAACGAAGGTACAGGGTAAGTGACTAGGCTAACTGTAATGTAAATGAGAAGAAAAGTGGTTGAAAAGATACCTTGCCGTGGACAGGATCAAAACCGGCGACCTTTGAATAACGCGTTCGATGGTCTACCACTGAGCTAATATGACAGCCATTCTCCCAGGCACTTTATTGGGTATCTATGTCAATTTAAACGTGAGAGTGTCAGTCAGCGCCACTAGTAGCCAGGGCGGCGAGCGTGGCACACTCCTTATGAGCCTGTTTGGCGTCACGTAGCACGTGAACATATTGTTACCTGGTAGCTGACCAATAGTTCACCATATACAACCTAGAGGCACCAAGTCTGCCAGTACGAGACCCTCGTTAATGAATAAGGGAAACAAGTGTAAACTTAAAGGCTCGTTTTTCGTGTTTTACACAATAATACTGAGATCTAATGGACAATAATGCCAACGATGGCACAGGGTAAGTTATTAGGCCAACTGAAATGTAAAGGGGAAGAAAGAAAAGTGGGTGAAAAGATACTTTGCCGTGGACAGGATCCCAACCTGCGACCTTCGAATAACGCGTTCGATGGTCCACCACTGAACTACCACGACAGCCATCTTCCCAGGCACTTTATCGGGTATCTGTGTCAATTTAAACTTGGGAGTGTCAGTCAGCACTATTAGTAGCCATGGCGGCGAGCGTTTTACACTCCTTATGAGCCTGTTTGGCGTCACGTAGCACGTGAACATATTGTTAACTGGTAGCTGACCAATAGTCCACCGTATACAACCTAGAGGCACCAAGTCTGCCAGTACGAGACCCTCGTTAATGAATAACAAAAACAAGTGTAAACTTAAGGGCTCGTTTTTCGTGTTTTACACAATATTATTTCGATATAATAGACAATGATGCCAACGAAGGTACAGGGCAAGTTATTATGCCAACTGTAATGTAAATGAGAAGAAAATTTGGCGAAAAGATACCTTGCCGTGGACAGGATCCGAACTTGTGACCTTCGAATAATGCGTTCGATGGTCTACCACTGAGCTACCATGACAGCCTTCTTCCCGGCCAATTTATTGGGTATCTATGTCAATTTAACTGTGGGAGTTTCATTCAGCGCCACTAGTAGCCATGGCGGCGAGCGTGGCACACTCCTTTTGAGCATGTTTGGCATCACATAACACGTGAACATATTTCTAACTGGCAGCTGACCAATAGTCCACCGTATACAATCTAGAGGCACCAAGTCGGCCAGTACGAGACCCTCGTTAATAAATAAGGGAAACATGTGTAAAGCTAAGGGCTTGTTTTTCGTGTTTTACACAACAATAATGAGATATAACAGACAATAATGCCAACGAAGGACCAGGGTAAGTTATTAGGCCAAATGTAATGTAAATGACAAGAAAGAAAAGTGGGTGAAAAGATACCTTGCCGTGGACAGGATTCGAACCTGCGACCTTCGAATAACGCGTTCGATGGTCTACCACTGAGCTACCATGACAGCCATCTTCCCAGCCACTTTATTGTGTATCTTTGTCAACCAACTTAAACGTGGGAGTGTCAGTCAGCGCCTCTAGTAGCCATAGCGGCGAGCGTGGCACACTCCTTATGAGCCTGTTTGGCGTCACGTAGCACGTGAACATATTGCTAACTGGCAGCTGACCAAAAGTCTACCATATACAACCTAGAGGCATCAAGTCTGCCAGTACGAGACCCTCGTTAATGAATGAGGGAAACAAGTGTAAACTTAACGGCTCGTTTTCAGTGTTTTACGCAATAAAATTGAGATCTAACAGACAATAACTCCAACGAAGGTACAGGGTAAGTTATTAGGCCAACTGTAATGTAAAGGGGAAGAAAGAAAAGTGGGTGAAAAGATACTTTGCCGTGGACAGGATCCGAACCTGCCACCTTCGAATAACGCGTTCGATAATCTACCACTGAGCTATCACGACAGCTATCTTCCCAGCCACATTATTGGGTATCTGTGTCAATTTAAACGTGGGAGTGTCAGTCAGCGCCCCTAGTAGCCATGGCGGCGAGCGTGGCACACTCCTTATTAGCCTGCTTGGTGTCACGTAGCACGTGAACATATTGCTAACTGGCAGCTGACCAATAGTCCACCATATACAAACTAGAGGCACCAGGTCGGACAGTACGAGACTCTCGTTAATGAATAAGGGAAACAAGTGTAAACACGAGAGCTCGTGTTTCGTGGTGTACACAATATTAATGAGATATACCAGACAATATTTTCAACGAAGGTACAGGGTAAGTTACTAGGCTAACTGTAATGTAAATGAGAAGAAAAGTGGTTGAAAAGATACCTTGCCGTGGACAGGATCAAAACCGGCGACCTTTGAATAACGCGTTCGATGGTCTACCACTGAGCTAATATGACAGCCATCGTCCCACGCACTTTATTGGGTATCTATGTCAATTTAAACGTGAGAGTGTCAGTCAGCGCCACTAGTAGCCAGGGCGGCGAGCGTGGCACACTCCTTATGAGCCTGTTTGGCGTCACGTAGCACGTGAACATATTGCTCACTGGCAGCTGACCAATAGTCCTCCGTATACAACCTAGAGGCACCAAGTCTGCCAGTACGAGACCCTCGTTAATGAATAAGAAAAACAAGTGTAAGCTTAAGGGCTAGTTTTTCGTGTTTTACACAATATTATTCAGATATAATAGAGAATGATGCCAACGAAGGTACGGGGCAAGTTAATATGCCAACTGTAATGTAAATAAGAAGAAAATTTGGTGAAAAGATACCTTGCCATGGACAGGATCCAAACTTGTGACCTTCGAATAACGCGTTCGATGGTCTACCACTGAGCTACCACGACAGCCTTCTTCCGTGCCAATTTATTGGGTATCTATGTCAATTTAACTGTGGGAGTTTCAGTCAGCGCCACTAGTAGCCATGGCGGCGAGCGTGGCACATTCCTTTTGAGAATGTTTGGCATCACATAGCACGTGAACATATTGCTAACTGGCAGCTGACCAATAGTCCACCGTATACAACTTAGAGGCATCAAGTCTGCCAGTACGAGACCCTCGTTATTGAATAAGGGAAACATGTGTAAAGCTAAGGGCTCGTTTTTCGTGTTTTACACAACAATAATGAGATATAACAGACAATAATGCCAACGAAGGACCAGGGTAAGTTATTAGGCCAAATGTAATGTAAATGACAACAAAGAAAAGTGGGTGAAAAGATACCTTGCCGTGGACAGGAATCGAACCTGCGACCTTCGAATAACGCGTTCGATGGTCTACCACTGAGCTACCACGACAGCCATCTTCCCAGCCACTTTATTGTGTATCTATGTCAACCAACGTAAACGTGGGAGTGTCAGTCAGCGCCTCTAGTAGCCATGGCGGCGAGCGTGGCACACTCCTTATGAGCCTGTTTGGCGTCACGTAGCACGTGAACATATTGCTAACTGGCAGCTGACCAATAGTCTACCGTATACAACCTAGAGGCATCAAGTCTGCCAGTACGAGACCCTCGTTAATGAATGAGGGAAACAAGTGTAAACTTAACGGCTCCTTTTTAGTGTTTTATGCAATAATATTGAGATCTAACAGACAATAGTTCTAACAAAGGTATAGGTAAGTTATTAGGCCAACTGAAATGTAAAGGGGAAGAAAGAAAAGTGGCTGAAAAGATACTTTGCCGTGGACAGGATCCCAACCTGCGACCTTCGAATAACGCGTTCAATGGTCCACCACTGAACTACCACGACAGCCATCTTCCCAGGCACTTTATTGTGTATCTATGTCAACCAACGTAAACGTGGGAGTGTCAGTCAGCACCTCTAGTAGCCATGGCGGCGAGCGTGGCACACTCCTTATGAGCCTGTTTGGCGTCACGTAGCACGTGAACATATTGCTAACTGGCAGCTGACCAATAGTCCACCGTATACAACCTAGAGGCATCAAGTCTGCCAGTACGAGACCCTCGTTAATGAATGAGGGAAACAAGTGTAAACTTAAAGGCTCGTTTTTCGTGTTTTACACAATAATACTGAGATCTAATGGACAATAATGCCAACGACGGAACAGGGTAAGTTATTAGGCTAACTGTAATGTAAATGAGAAGAAAGAAAGTGGGTGAAAAGATACCTTGCCTTGGACAGGATCCGAACCTGCGACCTTCGAATAACGCGTTCGATGGTCTACCACTGAGCTACTACGACAGCCATCTTCCCAGCCACTTTATTGGGTATCTATGTCAACTTAAACATTTGAGTGTCAGTCAGCGCCACTAGTAGCCATGGCGGCGAGCGTGGCACACTCCTTATGAGCCTGTTTGGCATCACGTAGCACGTGAACATATTGCTAACTGACAGCTGACCAATAGTGCACCGTATACAACCTAGAGGCATCAAGTCTGCCAGTACGAGACCCTCGTTAATGAATGAGGGAAACAAGTGTAAACTTAACGGCTCGTTTTTAGTGTTTTACGCAATAATATTGAGATCTAACAGACAATAATTCTAACAAAGGTATAGGTAAGTTATTAGGCCAACTGAAATGCAAAGGGGAAGAAAGAAAAGTGGGTGAAAAGATACTTTGCCGTGGACAGGATCCCAACCTGCGACCTTCGAATAACGCGTTCTATGGTCTACCACTGAGCTACCACGACAGCCTTCTTCCGTGCCAATTTATTGGGTATCTATGTCAATTTAACTGTGGGAGTTTCAGTCAGAGCCACTAGTAGCCATGGCGGCGAGCGTGGCACATTCCTTTTGAGCATGTTTGGCATCACATAGCACGTGAACATATTGCTAACTGGCAGCTGACCAAAAGTCCACCGTATACAATCTAGAGGCATCAAGTCTGCCAGTACGAGACCCTCGTTAATGAATAAGGGAAACATGTGTAAAGCTAAGGGCTCGTTTTTCGTGTTTTACACAACAATAATGAGATATAACAGACAATAATGCCAACGAAGGACCAGGGTAAGTTATTAGGCCAAATGTAATGTAAATGACAACAAAGAAAAGTGGGTGAAAAGATACCTTGCCTTGGACAGGAATCAAACCTGCGACCTTCGAATAACGCGTTCGATGGTCTACCACTGAGCTACCACGACAGCCGTCTTCCCAGCCACTTTATTTTGTATCTATGTCAACCAACGTAAACGTGGGAGTGTCAGTCAGCGCCTCTAGTAGCCATGGCGGCGAGCGTGGCACACTCCTTATGAGCCTGTTTGGCGTCACGTAGCACGTGAACATATTGCTAACTGGCAGCTGACCAATAGTCTACCGTATACAACCTAGAGGCATCAAGTCTGCCAGTACGAGACCCTCGTTAATGAATCAGGGAAACAAGCGTAAACTTAACGGCTCGTTTTCAGTGTTTTACGCAATAATAGTGAGATCTAACAGACAATAATTCCAACGAAGGTACAGGGTAAGTTATTAGGCCAACTGTAATGTAAAGGGGAAGAAAGAAAAGTGGGTGAAAAGATACTTTGCCGTGGACAGGATTCGAACCTGCGACCTTCGAACAACGCGTTCGATGATCTACCACTGAGCTACCACGACAGCTATCTTCCCAGCCACATTATTGGGTATCTGTGTCAATTTAAACGTGGGAGTATCAGTCAGCAATACTAGTAGCCATGGCGGCGAGCGTTTTACATTCCTTATGAGCCTGTTTGGCGTCACGTAGCACGTGAACATATTGCTAACTGGTAGCTGACCAATAGTCCACCGTATACAAACTAGAGGCACCAAGTCTGCCAGTACGAGAACCTCGTTAATGAATGAGGGAAACAAGTGTAAACTTAAAGGCTCGTTTTTCGTGTTTTACACAATAATACTGAGATCTAATGGACAATAATGCCAACGACGAAACAGTGTAAGTTATTAGGCCAACTGTAATGTAATTGAGAAGAAAGAAAGTGGGTGAAAAGATACCCTGCCTTGGACAGGATCTGAACCTGCGACCTTCGAATAACGCGTTCGATGGTCTACCACTGAGCTACTACGACAGCCATCTTCCCAGCCACTTTATTGGGTATCTATGTCAACTTAAACGTTTGAGTGTCAGTCAGCGCCACTAGTAGCCATGGCGGCGAGCGTGGCACACTCCTTATGAGCCTGTTTGGCATCACGTAGCACGTGAACATATTGCTAACTGACAGCTGACCAATAGTGCACCGTATACAACCTAGAGGCATCAAGTCTGCCAGTACGAGACCCTCGTTAATGAATGAGGGAAACAAGTGTAAACTTAACGGCTCGTTTTTAGTGTTTTACGCAATAATATTGAGATCTAACAGACAATAATTCTAACAAAGGTATAGGTAAGTTATTAGGCCAACTGAAATGTAAAGGGGAAGAAAGAAAAGTGGGTGAAAAGATACTTTGCCGTGGACAGGATCCCAACCTGCGGCCTTCGAATAACGCGTTCAATGGTCCACCACTGAACTTCCACGACAGCCTTCTTCCGTGCCAATTTATTGGGTATCTATGTCAATTTAACTGTGGGAGTTTCAGTCAGCGCCACTAGTAGCCATGGCGGCGAGCGTGGCACATTCCTTTTGAGCATGTTTGGCATCACATAGCACGTGAACATATTGCTAACTGGCAGCTGACCAATAGTCCACCGTATACAATCTAGAGGCACCGAGTCTGCCAGTACGAGACCCTCGTTAATGAATAAGGGAAACATGTGTAAAGCTAAGGGCTCGTTTTTCGTGTTTTACACAACAATAATGAGATATAACAGACAATAATGCCAACGACGGAATAGGGTAAGTTATTAGGCCAACTGTAATGTAAATGAGAAGAAAGAAAGTGGGTGAAAAGATACCTTGCCTTGGACAGGATCCGAACCTGCGACCTTCGAATAACGCATTCGATGGTCTACCACTGAGCTAATATGACAGCCATCCTCCCAGGCACTTTATGTGGTATCTATGTCAATTTAAACGTGAGAGTGTCAGTCAGCGCCACTAGTAGCCAGGGCGGCGAGCGTGGCACACTCCTTATGAGCCTGTTTGGCGTCACGTAGCACGTGAACATATTGCTAACTGGCAGCTGACCAATAGTCCTGCTTATACAACCCAGAGGCACCAAGTCTGGCAGTACGAGAACCTCGTTAATGAATAAGGGAAACAAGTGTAAACCTAAGGGCTCGTTTTTCGTGTTTCACACAACAATAATGAGATCTAACAGAAAATAATGCTAACGAAGGTACAGGGTAAGTTATTAGGCCAACTGGAATGTAAAGGAGAAGAAAGAAAAGTGGGTGAAAAGATACCTTGCCTTGGACAGGATCCGTACCTGCGACCTTCGAATAACGCGTACGATGCTCTATCACTGAGCTATCACGACAGCCATCTTCCCAGTCAGTTTATTGCGTATCTATGTCAATTTGAACGTGGGAGTGTCAGTCAGCGCTCCTAGTAGCCATGGCGGCGAGCGTGGCACACTCCTTATGAGCCTGCTTGGTGTCACGTAGCACGTGAACATATTGCTAACTGGCAGCTGACCAATAGTCCACCATATACAAACTAGAGGCACAAAGTCGGCCAGTACGAGACCCTCGTTAATGAATAAGGGAAACAAGTGTAAACATGAGAGCTCGTGTTTCGTGGTGTACACAATATTAATGAGATATAACAGACAATATTTTCAACGAAGGTACAGGGTAAGTTACTATACTAACTGTAATGTAAATGAGAAGAAAAGTGGTTGAAAAGATACCTTGCCGTGGACAGGATCCGAACCGGCGACCTATGAATAACGCGTTCGATGGTCTACCACGGAGCTAATATGACCGCCATCCTCCCAGGCACTTTATTGGGTATCTATGTCAATTTAAACGTGAGAGTGTCAGTCAGCGCCACTAGTAGCCAGGGTGGTGAGCGTGGCACACTCCTTATGAGCCTGTTTGGCGTCACGTAGCACGTGAACATATTGCTAACTGGCAGCTGACCAATAGTCCTCCGTATACAACCTAGAGGCACCAAGTATGCCAGTACGAGACCCTCGTTAATGAATGAGGGAAACAAGTGTAAACTTAAAGGCTCGTTTTTCGTGTTTTACACAATTTTATTCAGATATAATAGAGAATGATGCCAACGAAGGTACAGGGCAAGTTAATATGCCAACTGTAATGTAAATAACAAGAAAATTTGGTGAAAAGAAACCTTGCCGTGGACAGGATCCAAACTTGTGACCTTCGAATAACGCGTTCGATGGTCTACCACTGAGCTACCACGACAGCCTTCTTCCGTGCCAATTTATTGGATATCTATGTCAATTTAACTGTGGGAGTTTCAGTCAGCGCCACTAGTAGCCATGGCGGCGAGCGTGGCACATTCCTTTTGAGCATGTTTGGCATCACATAGCACGTGAACATATTGCTAACTGGCAGCTGACCAATAGTCCACCGTATACAATCTAGAGGCACCAAGTCTGCCAGTACGAGACCCTCGTTAATGAATAAGGGAAACATGTGTAAAGCTAAGGGCTCGTTTTTTTAGTTTTACACAACAATAATGAGATATAACAGACAATAATGCCAACGAAGGACCAGGGTAAGTTATTAGGCCAAATGTATTGTAAATGACAACAAAGAAAAGTGGGAGAAAAGATACCTTGCCGTGGACAGGATTCGAACCTGCGACCTTCGAATAACGCGTTCGATGGTCTACCACTGAGCTACCACGACAGCCATCTTCCCAGCCACTTTATTGTGTATCTATGTCAACCAACGTAAACGTGGGAGTGTCAGTCAGCGCCTCTAGTAGCCATGGCGGCGAGCGTGGCACACTCCTTATGAGCCTGTTTGGCGTCACGTAGCACGTGAACATATTGCTAACTGGCAGCTGACCAATAGTCCACCGTATACAACCTAGAGGCATCAAGTCTGCCAGTACGAGACCCTCGTTAATGAATGAGGGAAACAAGTGTAAACTTAAAGGCTCGTTTTTCGTGTTTTACACAATAATACTGAGATCTAATGGACAATAATGCCAACGACGGAACAGGGTAAGTTATTAGGCTAACTGTAATGTAAATGAGAAGAAAGAAAGTGGGTGAAAAGATACCTTGCCTTGGACAGGATCCGAACCTGCGACCTTCGAATAACGCATTCGATGGTCTACCACTGAGCTACTACGACAGCCATCTTCCCAGCCACTTTATTGGGTATCTATGTCAACTTAAACGTTTGAGTGTCAGTCAGCGCCACTAGTAGCCATGGCGGCGAGCGTGGCACACTCCTTATGAGCCTGTTTGGCATCACGTAGCACGTGAACATATTGCTAACTGACAGCTGACCAATAGTGCACCGTATACAACCTAGAGGCATCAAGTCTGCCAGTACGAGACCCTCGTTAATGAATGAGGGAAACAAGTGTAAACTTAACGGCTCGTTTTTAGTGTTTTACGCAATAATATTGAGATCTAACAGACAATAATTCTAACACAGGTATAGGTAAGTTATTAGGCCAACTGAAATGTAAAGGGGAAGAAAGAAAAGTGGCTGAAAAGATACTTTGCCGTGGACAGGATCCCAACCTGCGACCTTCGAATAACGCGTTCAATGGTCCACCACTGAACTTCCACGACAGCCATGTTCCCAGGCACTTTATTGGGTATCTGTGTCAAATTAAACGTGGGAGTGTCAGTCAGCACTACTAGTAGCCATGGCGGCGAGCGTGGCACACTCCTTATGAGCCTGTTTGGCGTCACGTAGCACGTGAACATATTGCTAACTGGCAGCTGACCAATAGTCCTGCGTATACAACCTAGAGGCACCAAGTCTGGAAGTACGAGAACCTCGTTAATGAATAAGGGAAACAAGTGTAAACCTAAGGGCTCGTTTTTCGTGTTTCACACAACAATAATGAGATCTAACAGACAATAATGCTAACGAAGGTACAGGGTAAGTTATTAGGCCAACTGCAATGTAAAGGAGAAGAAAGAAAAGTGGGTGAAAAGATACCTTGCCTTGGACACGATCCGTACCTGCGACCTTCGAATAACGCGTACGATGCTCTATCACTGAGCTATCACGACAGCCATCTTCCCAGTCACTTTATTGCGTATCTATGTCAATTTGAACGTGGGAGTGTCAGTCAGCGCTCCTAGTAGCCATGGCGGCGAGCGTGGCACACTCCTTATGAGCCTGCTTGGTGTCACGTAGCACGTGAACATATTGCTAACTGGCAGCTGACCAATAGTCCACCATATACAAACTAGAGGCACAAAGTCGGCCAGTACGAGACCCTCGTTAATGAATAAGGGAAACAAGTGTAAACATGAGAGCTCGTGTTTCGTGGTGTACACAATATTAATGAGATATAACAGACAATATTTTCAACGAAGGTACAGGGTAAGTTACTATACTAACTGTAATGTAAATGAGAAGAAAAGTGGTTGAAAAGATACCTTGCCGTGGACAGGATCCGAACCGGCGACCTATGAATAACGCGTTCGATGGTCTACCACGGAGCTAATATGACCGCCATCCTCCCAGGCACTTTATTGGGTATCTATGTCAATTTAAACGTGAGAGTGTCAGTCAGCGCCACTAGTAGCCAGGGTGGTGAGCGTGGCACACTCCTTATGAGCCTGTTTGGCGTGACGTAGCACGTGAACATATTGCTAACTGGCAGCTGACCAATAGTCCTCCGTGTACAACCTAGAGGCACCAAGTATGCCAGTACGAGACCCTCGTTAATGAATGAGGGAAACAAGTGTAAACTTAAAGGCTCGTTTTTCGTGTTTTACACAATATTATTCAGATATAATAGAGAATGATGCCAACGAAGGTACAGGGCAAGTTAATATGCCAACTGTAATGTAAATAACAAGAAAATTTGGTGAAAAGAAACCTTGCCGTGGACAGGATCCAAACTTGTGACCTTCGAATAACGCGTTCGATGGTCTACCACTGAGCTACCACGACAGCCTTCTTCCGTGCCAATTTATTGGGTATCTATGTCAATTTAACTGTGGGAGTTTCAGTCAGCGCCACTAGTAGCCATGGCGGCGAGCGTGGCACATTCCTTTTGAGCATGTTTGGCATCACATAGCACGTGAACATATTGCTAACTGGCAGCTGACCAATAGTCCACCGTATACAATCTAGAGGCACCAAGTCTGCCAGTACGAGACCCTCGTTAATGAGTAAGGGAAACATGTGTAAAGCTAAGGGCTCGTTTTTTTAGTTTTACACAACAATAATGAGATATAACAGACAATAATGCCAACGAAGGACCAGGGTAAGTTATTAGGCCAAATGTATTGTAAATGACAACAAAGAAAAGTGGGAGAAAAGATACCTTGCCGTGGACAGGATTCGAACCTGCGACCTTCGAATAACGCGTTCGATGGTCTACCACTCAGCTACCACGACAGCCATCTTCCCAGCCACTTTATTGTGTATCCATGTCAACCAACGTAAACGTGGGAGTGTCAGTCAGCGCCTCTAGTAGCCATGGCGGCGAGCGTGGCACACTCCTTATGAGCCTGTTTGGCGTCACGTAGCACGTGGACATATTGCTAACTGGCAGCTGACCAATAGTCCACCGTATACAACCTAGAGGCATCAAGTCTGCCAGTACGAGACCCTCGTTAATGAATGAGGGAAACAAGTGTAAATTTAAAGGCTCGTTTTTCGTGTTTTACACAATAATACTGAGATATAATGGACAATAATGCCAACGACGGAACAGGGTAAGTTATTAGGCTAACTGTAATGTAAATGAGAAGAAAGAAAGTGGGTGAAAAGATACCTTGCCTTGGACAGGATCCGAACCTGCGACCTTCGAATAACGCATTCGATGGTCTACCACTGAGCTACTACGACAGCCATCTTCCCAGCCACTTTATTGGGTATCTATGTCAACTTAATTGTTTGAGTGTCAGTCAGCGCCACTAGTAGCCATGGCGGCGAGCGTGGCACACTCCTTATGAGCCTGTTTGGCATCACGTAGCACGTGAACATATTGCTAACTGACAGCTGACCAATAGTGCACCGTATACAACCTAGAGGCATCAAGTCTGCCAGTACGAGACCCTCGTTAATGAATGAGGGAAACAAGTGTAAACTTAACGGCTCGTTTTTAGTGTTTTACGCAATAATATTGAGATCTAACAGACAATAATTCTAACACAGGTATAGGTAAGTTATTAGGCCAACTGAAATGTAAAGGGGAAGAAAGAAAAGTGGCTGAAAAGATACTTTGCCGTGGACAGGATCCCAACCTGCGACCTTCGAATAACGCGTTCAATGGTCCACCACTGAACTTCCACGACAGCCATCTTCCCAGGCACTTTATTGGGTATCTGTGTAAATTAAACGTGGGAGTGTCAGTCAGCACTACTAGTAGCCATGGCGGCGAGCGTTTTACACTCCTTATGAGCCTGTTTTGCGTCACGTAGCACGTTAACATATTGTTACCTGGTAGCTGACCAATAGTCCACCATATACAACCTAGAGGCACCAAGTCTGCCAGTACGAGACCCTCGTTAATGAATAAGAAAAACAAGTGTAAGCTTAAGGGCTAGTTTTTCGTGTTTTACACAATATTATTCAGATATAATAGAGAATGATGCCAACGAAGGTACAGGGCAAGTTAATATGCCAACTGTAATGTAAATAACAAGAAAATTTGGTGAAAAGAAACCTTGCCGTGGACAGGATCCAAACTTGTGACCTTCGAATAACGCGTGCGATGGTCTACCACTGAGCTACCACGACAGCCTTCTTCCGTGCCAATTTATTGGGTATCTATGTCAATTTAACTGTGGGAGTTTCAGTCAGCGCCACTAGTAGCCATGGCGGCGAGCGTGGCACATTCCTTTTGAGCATGTTTGGCATCACATAGCACGTGAACATATTGCTAACTGGCAGCTGACCAATAGTCCACCGTATACAATCTAGAGGCACCGAGTCTGCCAGTACGAGACCCTCGTTAATGAATAAGGGAAACATGTGTAAAGCTAAGGGCTCGTTTTTCGTGTTTTACACAACAATAATGAGATATAACAGACAATAATGCCAACGACGGAACAGGGTAAGTTATTAGGCCAACTGTAATGTAAATGAGAAGAAAGAAAAGTGGCTGAAAAGATACTTTGCCGTGGACAGGATCCCAACCTGCGACCTTCGAATAACGCGTTCAATGGTCCACCACTGAACTACCACGACAGCCATCTTTCCAGGCACTTTATTGGGTATCTGTGTCAAATTAAACGTGGGAGTGTCAGTCAGCACTACTAGTAGCCATGGCGGCGAGCGTTTTACACTCCTTATGAGCCTGTTTTGCGTCACGTAGCACGTGAACATATTGTTACCTGGTAGGTGACCAATAGTCCACCATATACAACCTAGAGGCACCAAGTCTGCCAGTACGAGACCCTCGTTAATGAATATGAAAAGCAAGTGTAAGCTTAAGGGCTAGTTTTTCGTGTTTTACACAATGTTATTCAGATATAATAGAGAATGATGCCAACGAAGGTACAGGGCAAGTTAATATGCCAACTGTAATGTAAATAACAAGAAAATTTGGTGAAAAGATACCTTGCCGTGGACAGGATCCAAACTTGTGACCTTCGAATAACGCGTTCGATGGTCTACCACTGAGCTACCACGACAGCCTTCTTCCGTGCCAATTTTTTGGGTATCTATGTCAATTTAACTGTGGGAGTTTCAGTCAGCGCCACTAGTAGCCATGGCGGCGAGCGTGGCACATTCCTTTTGAGCATGTTTGGCATCACATAGCACGTGAACATATTGCTAACTGGCAGCTGACCAATAGTCCACCGTATACAATCTAGAGGCACCGAGTCTGCCAGTACGAGACCCTCGTTAATGAATAAGGGAAACATGTGTAAAGCTAAGGGCTCGTTTTTCGTGTTTTACACAACAATAATGAGATATAACAGACAATAATGCCAACGACGGAACAGGGTAAGTTATTAGGCCAACTGTAATGTAAATGAGAAGAAAGAAAGTGGGTGAAAAGATACCTTGCCTTGGACAGGATCCGAACCTGCGACCTTCGAATAACGCGTTCGATGGTCTACCACTGAGCTAATATGACAGCCATCCTCCCAGGCACTTTATTGGGTATCTATGTCAATTTAAACGTGAGAGTGTCAGTCAGCGCCACTAGTAGCCAGGGCGGCGAGCGTGGCACACTCCTTATGAGCCTGTTTGGCGTCACGTAGCACGTGAACATATTGCTAACTGGCAGCTGACCAATAGTCCTGCGTATACAACCTAGAGGCACCAAGTCTGCCAGTACGAGAACCTCGTTAATGAATAAGGGAAACAAGTGTAAACCTAAGGGCTCGTTTTTCGTGTTTCACACAACATTAATGAGATCTAACAGACAATAATGCTAACGAAGGTACAGGGTAAGTTATTAGGCCAGCTGCAATGTAAAGGAGAAGAAAGAAAGTGGGTGAAAAGATACCTTGCCTTGGACAGGATCCGAACCTGCGACCTTCGAATAACGCGTTCGATGGTCTACCACTGAGCTAATATGACAGCCATCCTCCCAGGCACTTTATTGGGTATCTATGTCAATTTAAACGTGAGAGTGTCAGTCAGCGCCACTAGTAGCCAGGGCGGCGAGCGTGGCACACTCCTTATGAGCCTGTTTGGCGTCACGTAGCACGTGAACATATTGCTAACTGGCAGCTGACCAATAGTCCTGCGTATACAACCTAGAGGCACCAAGTCTGCCAGTACGAGAACCTCGTTAATGAATAAGGGAAACAAGTGTAAACCTAAGGGCTCGTTTTTCGTGTTTCACACAACATTAATGAGATCTAACAGACAATAATGCTAACGAAGGTACAGGGTAAGTTATTAGGCCAGCTGCAATGTAAAGGAGAAGAAAGAAAAGTGGGTGAAAAGATACCTTGCCTTGGACAGGATCCGTACATGCGACCTTCGAATAACGCGTACGATGCTCTATCACTGAGCTTTCACGACAGCCTTCTTCCGTGCCAATTTATTGGGTATCTATGTCAATTTAACTGTGGGAGTTTCAGTCAGCGCCACTAGTAGCCATGGCGGCGAGCGTGGCACATTCCTTTTGAGCATGTTTGGCATCACATAGCACGTGAACATATTGCTAACTGGCAGCTGACCAATAGTCCACCGTATACAATCTAGAGGCACCGAGTCTGCCAGTACGAGACCCTCGTTAATGAATAAGGGAAACATGTGTAAAGCTAAGGGCTCGTTTTTCGTGTTTTACACAACAATAATGAGATATAACAGACAATAATGCCAACGACGGAACAGGGTAAGTTATTAGGCCAACTGTAATGTAAATGAGAAGAAAGAAAGTGGGTGAAAAGATACCTTGCCTTGGACAGGATCCGAACCTGCGACCTTCGAATAACGCGTTCGATGGTCTACCACTGAGCTAATATGACAGCCATCCTCCCAGGCACTTTATTGGGTATCTATGTCAATTTAAACGTGAGAGTGTCAGTCAGCGCCACTAGTAGCCAGGGCGGCGAGCGTGGCACACTCCTTATGAGCCTGTTTGGCGTCACGTAGCACGTGAACATATTGCTAACTGGCAGCTGACCAATAGTCCTGCGTATACAACCTAGAGGCACCAAGTCTGCCAGTACGAGAACCTCGTTAATGAATAAGGGAAACAAGTGTAAACCTAAGGGCTCGTTTTTCGTGTTTCACACAACATTAATGAGATCTAACAGACAATAATGCTAACGAAGGTACAGGGTAAGTTATTAGGCCAGCTGCAATGTAAAGGAGAAGAAAGAAAAGTGGGTGAAAAGATACCTTGCCTTGGACAGGATCCGTACATGCGACCTTCGAATAACGCGTACGATGCTCTATCACTGAGCTTTCACGACAGCCTTCTTCCGTGCCAATTTATTGGGTATCTATGTCAATTTAACTGTGGGAGTTTCAGTCAGCGCCACTAGTAGCCATGGCGGCGAGCGTGGCACATTCCTTTTGAGCATGTTTGGCATCACATAGCACGTGAACATATTGCTAACTGGCAGCTGACCAATAGTCCACCGTATACAATCTAGAGGCACCGAGTCGGCCAGTACGAGACCCTCGTTAATGAATAAGGGAAACATGTGTAAAGCTAAGGGCTCGTTTTTCGTGTTTTACACAACAATAATGAGATATAACAGACAATAATGCCAACGACGGAACAGGGTAAGTTATTAGGCCAACTGTAATGTAAATGAGAAGAAAGAAAGTGGGTGAAAAGATACCTTGCCTTGGACAGGATCCGAACCTGCGACCTTCGAATAACGCGTTCGATGGTCTACCACTGAGCTAATATGACAGCCATCCTCCCAGGCACTTTATGTGGTATCTATGTCAATTTAAACGTGAGAGTGTCAGTCAGCGCCACTAGTAGCCAGGGCGGCGAGCGTGGCACACTCCTTATGAGCCTGTTTGGCGTCACGTAGCACGTGAACATATTGCTAACTGGCAGCTGACCAATAGTCCTGCGTATACAACCTAGAGGCACCAAGTCTGCCAGTACGAGAACCTCGTTAATGAATAAGGGAAACAAGTGTAAACCTAAGGGCTCGTTTTTCGTGTTTCACACAACAATAATGAGATCTAACAGACAATAATGCTAACGAAGGTACAGGGTAAGTTATTAGGCCAACTGCAATGTAAAGGAGAAGAAAGAAAAGTGGGTGAAAAGATACCTTGCCTTGGACAGGATCCGTACCTGCGACCTTCGAATAACGCGTACGATGCTCTATCACTAAGCTATCACGACAGCCATCTTCCCAGTCACTTTATTGCGTATCTATGTCAATTTGAACGTGGGAGTGTCAGTCAGCGCTCCTAGTAGCCATGGCGGCGAGCGCGGCACACTCCTTATGAGCCTGCTTGGTGTCACGTAGCACGTGAACATATTGCTAACTGGCAGCTGACCAATAGTCCACCATATACAAACTAGAGGCACAAAGTCGGCCAGTACGAGACCCTCGTTAATGAATAAGGAAAACAAGTGTAAACATGAGAGCTCGTGTTTCGTGGTGTACACAATATTAATGAGATATAACAGACAATATTTTCAACGAAGGTACAGGGTAAGTTACTATACTAACTGTAATGTAAATGAGAAGAAAAGTGGTTGAAAAGATACCTTGCCGTGGACAGGATCCGAACCGGCGACCTATGAATAACGCGTTCGATGGTCTACCACGGAGCTAATATGACCGCCATCCTCCCAGGCACTTTATTGGGTATCTATGTCAATTTAAACGTGAGAGTGTCAGTCAGCGCCACTAGTAGCCAGGGTGGTGAGCGTGGCACACTCCTTATGAGCCTGTTTGGCGTCACGTAGCACGTGAACATATTGCTAACTGGCAGCTGACCAATAGTCCTCCGTATACAACCTAGAGGCACCAAGTATGCCGGTACGAGACCCTCGTTAATGAATGAGGGAAACAAGTGTAAACTTAAAGGCTCGTTTTTCGTGTTTTACACAACAATACTGAGATCTAATGGACAATAATGCCAACGACGGAACAGGGTAAGTTATTAGGCCAACTGTAATGTAAATGAGAAGAAAGAAAGTGGGTGAAAAGATACCTTGCCTTGGACAGGATCCAAACCTGCGACCTTCGAATAACGCGTTCGATGGTCTACCACTGAGCTACTACGACAGCCATCTTCGCAGCCACTTTAATGGGTATCTATGTCAACTGAAACGTTTGAGTGTCAGTCAGCGCCACTAGTAGCCATGGCGGCGAGCGTGGCACACTCCTTATGAGCCTGTTTGGCATCACGTAGCACGTGAACATATTGCTAACTGACAGCTGACCAATAGTGCACCGTATACAACCTAGAGGCATCAAGTCTGCCAGTACGAGACCCTCGTTAATGAATGAGGGAAACAAGTGTAAACCTAACGGCTCGTTTTTAGTGTTTTACGCAATAATATTGAGATCTAACAGACAATAATTCTAACAAAGGTATAGGTAAGTTATTAGGCCAACTGAAATGTAAAGGGGAAGAAAGAAAAGTGGCTGAAAAGATACTTTGCCGTGGACAGGATCCCAACCTGCGACCTTCGAATAACGCGTTCAATGGTCCACCACTGAACTACCACGACAGCCATCTTTCCAGGCACTTTATTGGGTATCTGTGTCAAATTAAACGTGGGAGTGTCAGTCAGCACTACTAGTAGCCATGGCGGCGAGCGTTTTACACTCCTTATGAGCCTGTTTTGCGTCACGTAGCACGTGAACATATTGTTACCTGGTAGGTGACCAATAGTCCACCATATACAACCTAGAGGCACCAAGTCTGCCAGTACGAGACCCTCGTTAATGAATATGAAAAACAAGTGTAAGCTTAAGGGCTAGTTTTTCGTGTTTTACACAATGTTATTCAGATATAATAGAGAATGATGCCAACGAAGGTACAGGGCAAGTTAATATGCCAACTGTAATGTAAATAACAAGAAAATTTGGTGAAAAGATACCTTGCCATGGACAGGATCCAAACTTGTGACCTTCGAATAACGCGTTCGATGGTCTACCACTGAGCTACCACGACAGCCTTCTTCCGTGCCAATTTATTGGGTATCTATGTCAATTTAACTGTGGGAGTTTCAGTCAGCGCCACTAGTAGCCATGGCGGCGAGCGTGGCACATTCCTTTTGAGCATGTTTGGCATCACATAGCACGTGAACATATTGCTAACTGGCAGCTGACCAATAGTCCACCGTATACAATCTAGAGGCACCGAGTCTGCCAGTACGAGACCCTCGTTAATGAATAAGGGAAACATGTGTAAAGCTAAGGGCTCGTTTTTCGTGTTTTACACAACAATAATGAGATATAACAGACAATAATGCCAACGACGGAACAGGGTAAGTTATTAGGCCAACTGTAATGTAAATGAGAAGAAAGAAAGTGGGTGAAAAGATACCTTGCCTTGGACAGGATCCGAACCTGCGACCTTCGAATAACGCGTTCGATGGTCTACCACTGAGCTAATATGACAGCCATCCTCCCAGGCACTTTATTGGGTATCTATGTCAATTTAAACGTGAGAGTGTCAGTCAGCGCCACTAGTAGCCAGGGCGGCGAGCGTGGCACACTCCTTATGAGCCTGTTTGGCGTCACGTAGCACGTGAACATATTGCTAACTGGCAGCTGACCAATAGTCCTGCGTATACAAGCTAGAGGCACCAAGTCTGCCAGTACGAGAACCTCGTTAATGAATAAGGGAAACAAGTGTAAACCTAAGGGCTCGTTTTTCATGTTTCACACAACATTAATGAGATCTAACAGACAATAATGCTAACGAAGGTACAGGGTAAGTTATTAGGCCAACTGCAATGTAAAGGAGAAGAAAGAAAAGTGGGTGAAAAGATACCTTGCCTTGGACAGGATCCGTACATGCGACCTTCGAATAACGCGTACGATGCTCTATCACTGAGCTTTCACGACAGCCTTCTTCCGTGCCAATTTATTGGGTATCTATGTCAATTTAACTGTGGGAGTTTCAGTCAGCGCCACTAGTAGCCATGGCGGCGAGCGTGGCGCATTCCTTTTGAGCATGTTTGGCATCACATAGCACGTGAACATATTGCTAACTGGCAGCTGACCAATAGTCCACCGTATACAATCTAGAGGCACCGAGTCGGCCAGTACGAGACCCTCGTTAATGAATAAGGGAAACATGTGTAAAGCTAAGGGCTCGTTTTTCGTGTTTTACACAACAATAATGAGATATAACAGACAATAATGCCAACGACGGAACAGGGTAAGTTATTAGGCCAACGGTAATGTAAATGAGAAGAAAGAAAGTGGGTGAAAAGATACCTTGCCTTGGACAGGATCCGAACCTGCGACCTTCGAATAACGCGTTCGATGGTCTACCACTGAGCTAATATGACAGCCATCCTCCCAGGCACTTTATTGGGTATCTATGTCAATTTAAACGTGAGAGTGTCAGTCAGCGCCACTAGTAGTCAGGGCGGCGAGCGTGGCACACTCCTTATGAGCCTGTTTGGCGTCACGTAGCACGTGAACATATTGCTAACTGGCAGCTGACCAATAGTCCTGCGTATACAACCTAGAGGCACCAAGTCTGCCAGTACGAGAACCTCGTCAATGAATAAGGGAAACAAGTGTAAACCTAAGGGCTCGTTTTTCGTGTTTCACACAACATTAATGAGATCTAACAGACAATAATGCTAACGAAGGTACAGGGTAAGTTATTAGGCCAACTGGAATGTAAAGGAGAAGAAAGAAAAGTGGGTGAAAAGATACCTTGCCTTGGACAGGATCCGTACCTGCGACCTTCGAATAACGCGTACGATGCTCTATCACTGAGCTATCACGACAGCCATCTTCCCAGTCACTTTATTGCGTATCTATGTCAATTTGAACGTGGGAGTGTCAGTCAGCGCTCCTAGTAGCCATGGCGGCGAGCGTGGCACACTCCTTATGAGCCTGCTTGGTGTCACGTAGCACGTGAACATAGTGCTAACTGGCAGCTGACCAATAGTCTACCATATACAAACTAGAGGCACAAAGTCGGCCAGTACGAGACCCTCGTTAATGAATAAGGGAAACAAGTGTAAACATGAGAGCTCGTGTTTCGTGGTGTACACAATAATAATGAGATATAACAGACAATATTTTCAACGAAGGTACAGGGTAAGTTACTAGACTAAATGTAATGTAAATGAGAAGAAAAGTGGTTGAAAAGATACCTTGCCGTGGACAGGATCCGAACCGGCGACCTATGAATAACGCGTTCGATGGTCTACCACGGAGCTAATATGACTGCCATCCTCCCAGGCACTTTATTGGGTATCTATGTCAATTTAAACGTGAGAGTGTCAGTCAGCGCCACTAGTAGCCAGGGTGGCGAGCGTGGCACACTCCTTATGAGCCTGTTTGGCGTCACGTAGCACGTGAACATATTGCTAACTGGCAGCTGACCAATAGTCCACCGTATACAACCTAGAGGCATCAAGTCTGCCAGTACGAGACCCTCGTTAATGAATGAGGGAAACAAGTGTAAACTTAGCGGCTCGTTTTTAGTGTTTTACGCAATAATATTGAGATCTAACAGACAATAATTCTAACAAAGGTATAAGGTAAGTTAATAGGCCAACTGAAATGTAAAGGGGAAGAAAGAAAGTGGGTGAAAAGATACTTTGCCGTGGACAGGATCCCAACCTGCGACCTTCGAATAACGCGTTCGATGGTCCACCACTGAACTACCACGACAGCCATCTTCCCAGGCACTTCATTGGGTATCAGTGTAAATTTAAACGTGGGAGTGTCAGTCAGCACTACTAGTAGCCATGGCGGCGAGCGTTTTACACTCCTTATGAGCCTGTTTGGCGTCACGTAGCACGTGAACATATTGCTAACTGGTAGCTGACCAATAGTCCACCGTATACAATCTAGAGGCACCAAGTCTGCCAGTACGAGACCCTCGTTAATGAATAAGGGAAACATGTGTAAAGCTAAGGGCTCGTTTTTCGTGTTTTACACAACAATAATGAGATATAAGAGACAATAATGCCAACGAAGGACCAGGGTAAGTTATTTGGCCAAATGT